>NW_027443824.1:0-34550 GCF_048569485.1 Anomaloglossus baeobatrachus | reverse complement strand
AAGCCATTTTTAAGGCATTTCGCGCATACATGAAATGAACACATTTTTCTCCAAAACTATAACAGATGCAAGCTTGTCCTGTTTGGTGGAGATAATATTTAATAAAATAAGTAGATATCTACTAAAGTTTCGTTTGTTTATATTGCCATCCTGAGATAATCGTCTCCATGCTCCAAATCCATTTTAAAGCCATTTCAAAGGCATTTTGCGCATACATGAAATGAACACATTTTTCTCCAAAACTATAACACATGCAAGCTTGTCCTGTTTGGTGGAGATGATATTTAATAAAATAAGTAGAAATCCACTAAAAGTTTTGTTTGGTTATATTGCAATCCCGAGATAATCGTCTCCATGCTCCAAATCCATTTTAAAGCCATTTTTAAGGCATTTCGCGCATACATGAAATGAACACATTTTTCTCCAAAACTATAACAGATGCAAGCTTGTCCTGTTTGGTGCAGATGATATTTAATAAAATAAGTAGAAATCCACTAAATGTTTTGTTTGGTTATCTTGCAATCCCGAGATAATCGTCTCCATGCTCCAAATCCATTTTAAAGCCATTTCAAAGGCATTTTGCGCATACATGAAATGAACACATTTTTCTCCAAAACTATAACACATGCAAGCTTGTCCTGTTTGGTGGAGATGATATTTAATAAAATAAGTAGAAATCCACTAAAAGTTTTGTTTGGTTATATTGCAATCCCGAGATAATCGTCTCCATGCTCCAAATCCATTTTAAAGCCATTTTTAAGGCATTTCGCGCATACATGAAATGAACACATTTTTCTCCAAAACTATAACAGATGCAAGCTTGTCCTGTTTGGTGGAGATGATATTTAATAAAATAAGTAGAAATCCACTAAAAGTTTTGTTTGGTTATCTTGCAATCCCGAAATAATCGTCTCCATGCTCCAAATCCATTTTAAAGCCATTTTTAAGGCATTTCGCGCATACATGAAATGAACACATTTTTCTCCAAAACTATAACAGATGCAAGCTTGTCCTGTTTGGTGGAGATGATATTTAATAAAATAAGTAGAAATCCACTAAATGTTTTGTTTGGTTATCTTGCAATCCCGAGATAATCGTCTCCATGCTCCAAATCCATTTTAAAGCCATTTCAAAGGCATTTTGCGCATACATGAAATGAACACATTTTTCTCCAAAACTATAACACATGCAAGCTTGTCCTGTTTGGTGGAGATGATATTTAATAAAATAAGTAGAAATCCACTAAAAGTTTTGTTTGGTTATATTGCAATCCCGAGATAATCGTCTCCATGCTCCAAATCCATTTTAAAGCCATTTTTAAGGCATTTCGCGCATACATGAAATGAACACATTTTTCTCCAAAACTATAACAGATGCAAGCTTGTCCTGTTTGGTGGAGATGATATTTAATAAAATAAGTAGAAATCCACTAAAAGTTTTGTTTGGTTATCTTGCAATCCCGAGATAATCGTCTCCATGCTCCAAATCCATTTTAAAGCCATTTTTAAGGCATTTCGCGCATACATGAAATGAACACATTTTTCTCCAAAACTATAACAGATGCAAGCTTGTCCTGTTTGGTGGAGATGATATTTAATAAAATAAGTAGAAATCCACTAAAAGTTTTGTTTGGTTATCTTGCAATCCCGAGATAATCGTCTCCATGCTCCAAATCCATTTTAAAGCCATTTCAAAGGCATTTTGCGCATACATGAAATGAACACATTTTTCTCCAAAACTATAACACATGCAAGCTTGTCCTGTTTGGTGGAGATGATATTTAATAAAATAAGTAGAAATCCACTAAAAGTTTTGTTTGGTTATCTTGCAATCCCGAGATAATCGTCTCCATGCTCCAAATCCATTTTAAAGCCATTTTTAAGGCATTTCGCGCATACATGAAATGAACACATTTTTCTCCAAAACTATAACAGATGCAAGCTTGTCCTGTTTGGTGGAGATGATATTTAATAAAATAAGTAGAAATCCACTAAAAGTTTTGTTTGGTTATCTTGCAATCCCGAGATAATCGTCTCCATGCTCCAAATCCATTTTAAAGCCATTTTTAAGGCATTTCGCGCATACATGAAATGAACACATTTTTCTCCAAAACTATAACAGATGCAAGCTTGTCCTGTTTGGTGGAGATGATATTTAATAAAATAAGTAGAAATCCACTAAAAGTTTTGTTTGGTTATCTTGCAATCCCGAGATAATCGTCTCCATGCTCCAAATCCATTTTAAAGCCATTTTTAAGGCATTTCGCGCATACATGAAATGAACACATTTTTCTCCAAAACTATAACACATGCAAGCTTGTCCTGTTTGGTGGAGATGATATTTAATAAAATAAGTAGAAATCCACTAAACGTTTTGTTTGGTTATCTTGCAATCCCGAGATAATCGTCTCCATGCTCCAAATCCATTTTAAAGCCATTTTTAAGGCATTTCGCGCATACATGAAATGAACACATTTTTCTCCAAAACTATAACAGATGCAAGCTTGTCCTGTTTGGTGGAGATGATATTTAATAAAATAAGTAGAAATCGACTAAAAGTTTTGTTTGGTTATCTTGCAATCCCGAGATAATCGTCTCCATGCTCCAAATCCATTTTAAAGCCATTTTTAAGGCATTTCGCACATACATGAAATGAACACATTTTTCTCCAAAACTATAACAGATGCAAGCTTGTCCTGTTTGGTGGAGATGATATTTAATAAAATAAGTAGAAATCCACTAAAAGTTTTGTTTGGTTATCTTGCAATCCCGAGATAATCGTCTCCATGCTCCAAATCCATTTTAAAGCCATTTTTAAGGCATTTCGCGCATACATGAAATGAACACATTTTTCTCCAAAACTATAACAGATGCAAGCTTGTCCTGTTTGGTGGAGATGATATTTAATAAAATAAGTAGAAATCCACTAAAAGTTTTGTTTGGTTATCTTGCAATCCCGAGATAATCGTCTCCATGCTCCAAATCCATTTTAAAGCCATTTTTAAGGCATTTCGCGCATACATGAAATGAACACATTTTTCTCCAAAACTATAACAGATGCAAGCTTGTCCTGTTTGGTGGAGATGATATTTAATAAAATAAGTAGAAATCCACTAAAAGTTTTGTTTGGTTATCTTGCAATCCCGAGATAATCGTCTCCATGCTCCAAATCCATTTTAAAGCCATTTTTAAGGCATTTCACGCATACATGAAATGAACAGATTTTTCTCCAAAACTATAACAGATGCAAGCTTGTCCTGTTTGGTGGAGATGATATTTAATAAAATAAGTAGAAATCCACTAAAAGTTTTGTTTGGTTATCTTGCAATCCCGAGATAATCGTCTCCATGCTCCAAATCCATTTTAAAGCCATTTTTAAGGCATTTCGCGCATACATGAAATGAACACATTTTTCTCCAAAACTATAACAGATGCAAGCTTGTCCTGTTTGGTGGAGATGATATTTAATAAAATAAGTAGAAATCCACTAAAAGTTTTGTTTGGTTATCTTGCAATCCCGAGATAATCGTCTCCATGCTCCAAATCCATTTTAAAGCCATTTTTAAGGCATTTCGCGCATACATGAAATGAACACAATTTTCTCCAAAACTATAACAGATGCAAGCTTGTCCTGTTTGGTGGAGATAATATTTAATAAAATAAGTAGAAATCTACTAAAAGTTTCGTTTGTTTATATTGCCATCCTGAGATATTCGTCTCCATGCTCCAAATCCATTTTAAAGCCATTTCAAAGGCATTTTGCGCATACATGAAATGAACACATTTTTCTCCAAAACTATAACACATGCAAGCTTGTCCTGTTTGGTGGAGATGATATTTAATAAAATAAGTAGAAATCCACTAAAAGTTTTGTTTGGTTATCTTGCAATCCCGAGATAATCGTCTCAATGCTCCAAATCCATTTTAAAGCCATTTTTAAGGCATTTCGCGCATACATGAAATGAACACATTTTTCTCCAAAACTATAACAGATGCAAGCTTGTCCTGTTTGGTGGAGATGATATTTAATAAAATAAGTAGAAATCCACTAAAAGTTTTGTTTGGTTATCTTGCAATCCCGAGATAATCGTCTCCATGCTCCAAATCCATTTTAAAGCCATTTTTAAGGCATTTCGCGCATACATGAAATGAACACATTTTTCTCCAAAACTATAACAGATGCAAGCTTGTCCTGTTTGGTGGAGATAATATTTAATAAAATAAGTAGAAATCTACTAAAAGTTTCGTTTGTTTATATTGCCATCCTGAGATAATCGTCTCCATGCTCCAAATCCATTTTAAAGCCATTTCAAAGGCATTTTGCGCATACATGAAATGAACACATTTTTCTCCAAAACTATAACACATGCAAGCTTGTCCTGTTTGGTGGAGATGATATTTAATAAAATAAGTAGAAATCCACTAAAAGTTTTGTTTGGTTATCTTGCAATCCCGAGATAATCGTCTCCATGCTCCAAATCCATTTTAAAGCCATTTTTAAGGCATTTCGCGCATACATGAAATGAACACATTTTTCTCCAAAACTATAACAGATGCAAGCTTGTCCTGTTTGGTGGAGATGATATTTAATAAAATAAGTAGAAATCCACTAAAAGTTTTGTTTGGTTATCTTGCAATCCCGAGATAATCGTCTCCATGCTCCAAATCCATTTTAAAGCCATTTTTAAGGCATTTCGCGCATACATGAAATGAACACATTTTTCTCCAAAACTATAACAGATGCAAGCTTGTCCTGTTTGGTGGAGATTATATTTAATAAAATAAGTAGAAATCCACTAAAAGTTTTGTTTGGTTATCTTGCAATCCCGAGATAATCGTCTCCATGCTCCAAATCCATTTTAAAGCCATTTCAAAGGCATTTTGCGCATACATGAAATGAACACATTTTTCTCCAAAACTATAACACATGCAAGCTTGTCCTGTTTGGTGGAGATGATATTTAATAAAATAAGTAGAAATCCACTAAAAGTTTTGTTTGGTTATCTTGCAATCCCGAGATAATCGTCTCCATGCTCCAAATCCATTTTAAAGCCATTTTTAAGGCATTTCGCGCATACATGAAATGAACACATTTTTCTCCAAAACTATAACAGATGCAAGCTTGTCCTGTTTGGTGGAGATGATATTTAATAAAATAAGTAGAAATCCACTAAAAGTTTTGTTTGGTTATCTTGCAATCCCGAGATAATCGTCTCCATGCTCCAAATCCATTTTAAAGCCATTTTTAAGGCATTTCGCGCATACATGAAATGAACACATTTTTCTCCAAAACTATAACAGATGCAAGCTTGTCCTGTTTGGTGGAGATGATATTTAATAAAATAAGTAGAAATCCACTAAAAGTTTTGTTTGGTTATCTTGCAATCCCGAGATAATCGTCTCCATGCTCCAAATCCATTTTAAAGCCATTTTTAAGGCATTTCGCGCATACATGAAATGAACACATTTTTCTCCAAAACTATAACAGATGCAAGCTTGTCCTGTTTGGTGGAGATGATATTTAATAAAATAAGTAGAAATCCACTAAAAGTTTTGTTTGGTTATCTTGCAATCCCGAGATAATCGTCTCCATGCTCCAAATCCATTTTAAAGCCATTTTTAAGGCATTTCGCGCATACATGAAATGAACACATTTTTCTCCAAAACTATAACAGATGCAAGCTTGTCCTGTTTGTTGGAGATGATATTTAATAAAATAAGTAGAAATCCACTAAAAGTTTTGTTTGGTTATCTTGCAATCCCGAGATAATCGTCTCCATGCTCCAAATCCATTTTAAAGCCATTTTTAAGGCATTTCGCGCATAAATGAAATGAACACATTTTTCTCCAAAACTATAACAGATGCAAGCTTGTCCTGTTTGGTGGAGATGATATTTAATAAAATAAGTAGAAATCCACTAAAAGTTTTGTTTGGTTATCTTGCAATCCCGAGATAATCGTCTCCATGCTCCAAATCCATTTTAAAGCCATTTTTAAGGCATTTCGCGCATACATGAAATGAACACATTTTTCTCCAAAACTATAACAGATGCAAGCTTGTCCTGTTTGGTGGAGATGATATTTAATAAAATAAGTAGAAATCCACTAAAAGTTTTGTTTGGTTATCTTGCAATCCCGAGATAATCGTCTCCATGCTCCAAATCCATTTTAAAGCCATTTTTAAGGCATTTCGCGCATACATGAAATGAACACATTTTTCTCCAAAACTATAACAGATGCAAGCTTGTCCTGTTTGGTGGAGATAATATTTAATAAAATAAGTAGAAATCTACTAAAAGTTTCGTTTGTTTATATTGCCATCCTGAGATAATCGTCTCCATGCTCCAAATCCATTTTAAAGCCATTTCAAAGGCATTTTGCGCATACATGAAATGAACACATTTTTCTCCAAAACTATAACACATGCAAGCTTGTCCTGTTTGGTGGAGATGATATTTAATAAAATAAGTAGAAAACCACTAAAGGTTTTGTTTGGTTATCTTGCAATCCTGAGATAATCGTCTCCATGCTCCAAATCCATTTTAAAGCCATTTTTAAGGCATTTCGCGCATACATGAAATGAACACATTTTTCTCCAAAACTATAACAGATGCAAGCTTTTCCTGTTTGGTGGAGATGATATTTAATAAAATAAGTAGAAATCCACTAAAAGTTTTGTTTGGTTATCTTGCAATCCCGAGATAATCGTCTCCATGCTCCAAATCCATTTTAAAGCCATTTCAAAGGCATTTTGCGCATACATGAAATGAACACATTTTTCTCCAAAACTATAACACATGCAAGCTTGTCCTGTTTGGTGGAGATGATATTTAATAAAATAAGTAGAAATCCACTAAAAGTTTTGTTTGGTTATCTTGCAATCCCGAGATAATCGTCTCCATGCTCCAAATAAATTTTAAAGCCATTTTTAAGGCATTTCGCGCATACATGAAATGAACACATTTTTCTCCAAAACTATAACAGATGCAAGCTTGTCCTGTTTGGTGGAGATGATATTTAATAAAATTAGAAATCCACTAAAAGTTTTGTTTGGTTATCTTGCAATCCCGAGATAATCGTCTCCATGCTCCAAATCCATTTTAAAGCCATTTTTAAGGCATTTCGCGCATACATGAAATGAACACATTTTTCTCCAAAACTATAACAGATGCAAGCTTGTCCTGTTTGGTGGAGATGATATTTAATAAAATAAGTAGAAATCCACTAAAAGTTTTGTTTGGTTATCTTGCAATCCCGAGATAATCGTCTCCATGCTCCAAATCCATTTTAAAGCCATTTTTAAGGCATTTCGCGCATACATGAAATGAACACATTTTTCTCCAAAACTATAACAGATGCAAGCTTGTCCTGTTTGGTGGAGATGATATTTAATAAAATAAGTAGAAATCCACTAAAAGTTTTGTTTGGTTATATTGCAATCCCGAGATAATCGTCTTCATGCTCCAAATCCATTTTAAAGCCATTTTTAAGGCATTTCGCGCATACATGAAATGAACACATTTTTCTCCAAAACTATAACAGATGCAAGCTTGTCCTGTTTGGTGGAGATAATATTTAATAAAATAAGTAGAAATCTACTAAAAGTTTCGTTTGTTTATATTGCCATCCTGAGATAATCGTCTCCATGCTCCAAATCCATTTTAAAGCCATTTCAAAGGCATTTTGCGCATACATGAAATGAACACATTTTTCTCCAAAACTATAACACATGCAAGCTTGTCCTGTTTGGTGGAGATGATATTTAATAAAATAAGTAGAAATCCACTAAAAGTTTTGTTTGGTTATCTTGCAATCCCGAGATAATCGTCTCCATGCTCCAAATCCATTTTAAAGCCATTTTTAAGGCATTTCGCGCATACATGAAATGAACACATTTTTCTCTAAAAATATAACAGATGCAAGCTTGTCCTGTTTGGTGGAGATGATATTTAATAAAATAAGTAGAAATCCACTAAAAGTTTTGTTTGGTTATCTTGCAATCCCGAGATAATCGTCTCCATGCTCCAAATCCATTTTAAAGCCATTTTTAAGGCATTTCGCGCATACATGAAATGAACACATTTTTCTCCAAAACTATAACAGATGCAAGCTTGTCCTGTTTGGTGGAGATGATATTTAATAAAATAAGTAGAAATCCACTAAAAGTTTTGTTTGGTTATCTTGCAATCCCGAGATAATCGTCTCCATGCTCCAAATAAATTTTAAAGCCATTTTTAAGGCATTTCGCGCATACATGAAATGAACACATTTTTCTCCAAAACTATAACAGATGCAAGCTTGTCCTGTTTGGTGGAGATGATATTTAATAAAATAAGTAGAAATCCACTAAAAGTTTTGTTTGGTTATCTTGCAATCCCGAGATAATCGTCTCCATGCTCCAAATCCATTTTAAAGCCATTTTTAAGGCATTTCGCGCATACATGAAATGAACACATTTTTCTCCAAAACTATAACAGATGCAAGCTTGTCCTGTTTGGTGGAGATGATATTTAATAAAATAAGTAGAAATCCACTAAAAGTTTTGTTTGGTTATCTTGCAATCCCGAGATAATCGTCTCCATGCTCCAAATCCATTTTAAAGCCATTTTTAAGGCATTTCGCGCATACATGAAATGAACACATTTTTCTCCAAAACTATAACAGATGCAAGCTTGTCCTGTTTGGTGGAGATGATATTTAATAAAATAAGTAGAAATCCACTAAAAGTTTTGTTTGGTTATCTTGCAATCCCGAGATAATCGTCTCCATGCTCCAAATCCATTTTAAAGCCATTTTTAAGGCATTTCGCGCATACATGAAATGAACACATTTTTCTCCAAAACTATAACAGATGCAAGCTTGTCCTGTTTGGTGGAGATAATATTTAATAAAATAAGTAGAAATCCACTAAAAGTTTTGTTTGGTTATCTTGCAATCCCGAGATAATCGTCTCCATGCTCCAAATCCATTTTAAAGCCATTTTTAAGGCATTTCGCGCATACATGAAATGAACACATTTTTCTCCAAAACTATAACAGATGCAAGCTTGTCCTGTTTGGTGGAGATGATATTTAATAAAATAAGTAGAAATCCACTAAAAGTTTTGTTTGGTTATCTTGCAATCCCGAGATAATCGTCTCCATGCTCCAAATCCATTTTAAAGCCATTTTTAAGGCATTTCGCGCATACATGAAATGAACACATTTTTCTCCAAAACTATAACAGATGCAAGCTTGTCCTGTTTGGTGGAGATGATATTTAATAAAATAAGTAGAAATCCACTAAAAGTTTTGTTTGGTTATCTTGCAATCCCGAGATAATCGTCTCCATTCTCCAAATCCATTTTAAAGCCATTTTTAAGGCATTTCGCGCATACATGAAATGAACACATTTTTCTCCAAAACTATAACAGATGCAAGCTTGTCCTGTTTGGTGGAGATGATATTTAATAAAATAAGTAGAAATCCACTAAAAGTTTTGTTTGGTTATCTTGCAATCCCGAGATAATCGTCTCCATGCTCCAAATCCATTTTAAAGCCATTTTTAAGGCATTTCGCGCATACATGAAATGAACACATTTTTCTCCAAAACTATAACAGAAGCAAGCTTGTCCTGTTTGGTGGAGATCATATTTAATAAAATAAGTAGAAATCTACTAAAAGTTTCGTTTGTTTATATTGCCATCCTGAGATAATCGTCTCCATGCTCCAAATCCATTTTAAAGCCATTTCAAAGGCATTTTGCGCATACATGAAATGAACACATTTTTCTCCAAAACTATAACACATGCAAGCTTGTCCTGTTTGGTGGAGATGATATTTAATAAAATAAGTAGAAAACCACTAAAAGTTTTGTTTGGTTATCTTGCAATCCCGAGATAATCGTCTCCATGCTCCAAATCCATTTTAAAGCCATTTTTAAGGCATTTCGCGCATACATGAAATGAACACATTTTTCTCCAAAACTATAACAGATGCAAGCTTGTCCTGTTTGGTGGAGATGATATTTAATAAAATAAGTAGAAATCCACTAAAAGTTTTGTTTGGTTATCTTGCAATCCCGAGATAATCGTCTCCATGCTCCAAATCCATTTTAAAGCCATTTCAAAGGCATTTTGCGCATACATGAAATGAACACATTTTTCTCCAAAACTATAACACATGCAAGCTTGTCCTGTTTGATGGAGATGATATTTAATAAAATAAGTAGAAATCCACTAAAAGTTTTGTTTGGTTATCTTGCAATCCCGAGATAATCGTCTCCATGCTCCAAATCCATTTTAAAGCCATTTTTAAGGCATTTCGCGCATACATGAAATGAACACATTTTTCTCCAAAACTATAACAGATGCAAGCTTGTCCTGTTTGGTGGAGATGATATTTAATAAAATAAGTAGAAATCCACTAAAAGTTTTGTTTGGTTATCTTGCAATCCCGAGATAATCGTCTCCATGCTCCAAATCCATTTTAAAGCCATTTTTAAGGCATTTCGCGCATACATGAAATGAACACATTTTTCTCCAAAACTATAACAGATGCAAGCTTGTCCTGTTTGGTGGAGATGATATTTAATAAAATAAGTAGAAATCCACTAAAAGTTTTGTTTGGTTATCTTGCAATCCCGAGATAATCGTCTCCATGCTCCAAATCCATTTTAAAGCCATTTTTAAGGCATTTCGCGCATACATGAAATGAACACATTTTTCTCCAAAACTATAACAGATGCAAGCTTGTCCTGTTTGGTGGAGATGATATTTAATAAAATAAGTAGAAATCCACTAAAAGTTTTGTTTGGTTATCTTGCAATCCCGAGATAATCGTCTCCATGCTCCAAATCCATTTTAAAGCCATTTTTAAGGCATTTCGCGCATACATGAAATGAACACATTTTTCTCCAAAACTATAACAGATGCAAGCTTGTCCTGTTTGGTGGAGATGATATTTAATAAAATAAGTAGAAATCCACTAAAAGTTTTGTTTGGTTATCTTGCAATCCCGAGATAATCGTCTCCATGCTCCAAATCCATTTTAAAGCCATTTTTAAGGCATTTCGCGCATACATGAAATGAACACATTTTTCTCCAAAACTATAACAGATGCAAGCTTGTCCTGTTTGGTGGAGATGATATTTAATAAAATAAGTAGAAATCCACTAAAAGTTTTGTTTGGTTATCTTGCAATCCCGAGATAATCGTCTCCATGCTCCAAATTTATTTTAAAGCCATTTTTAAGGCATTTCTCGCATACATGAAATGAACACATTTTTCTCCAAAACTATAACAGATGCAAGCTTGTCCTGTTTGGTGGAGATGATATTTAATAAAATAAGTAGAAATCCACTAAACGTTTTGTTTGGTTATATTGCAATCCCGAGATAATCGTCTCCATGCTCCAAATCCATTTTAAAGCCATTTTTAAGGCATTTCGCGCATACATGAAATGAACACATTTTTCTCCAAAACTATAACAGATGCAAGCTTGTCCTGTTTGGTGGAGATGATATTTAATAAAATAAGTAGAAATCCACTAAAAGTTTTGTTTGGTTATCTTGCAATCCCGAGATAATCGTCTCCATGCTCCAAATCCATTTTAAAGCCATTTTTAAGGCATTTCGCGCATACATGAAATGAACACATTTTTCTCCAAAACTATAACAGATGCAAGCTTGTCCTGTTTGGTGGAGATGATATTTAATAAAATAAGTAGAAATCCACTAAAAGTTTTGTTTGGTTATCTTGCAATCCCGAGATAATCGTCTCCATGCTCCAAATTTATTTTAAAGCCATTTTTAAGGCATTTCTCGCATACATGAAATGAACACATTTTTCTCCAAAACTATAACAGATGCAAGCTTGTCCTGTTTGGTGGAGATGATATTTAATAAAATAAGTAGAAATCCACTAAACGTTTTGTTTGGTTATATTGCAATCCCGAGATAATCGTCTCCATGCTCCAAATCCATTTTAAAGCCATTTTTAAGGCATTTCGCGCATACATGAAATGAACACATTTTTCTCCAAAACTATAACAGATGCAAGCTTGTCCTGTTTGGTGGAGATGATATTTAATAAAATAAGTAGAAATCCACTAAAAGTTTTGTTTGGTTATCTTGCAATCCCGAGATAATCGTCTCCATGCTCCAAATCCATTTTAAAGCCATTTTTAAGGCATTTCGCGCATACATGAAATGAACACATTTTTCTCCAAAACTATAACAGATGCAAGCTTGTCCTGTTTGGTGGAGATGATATTTAATAAAATAAGTAGAAATCCACTAAAAGTTTTGTTTGGTTATCTTGCAATCCCGAGATAATCGTCTCCATGCTCCAAATCCATTTTAAAGCCATTTTTAAGGCATTTCGCGCATACATGAAATGAACACATTTTTCTCCAAAACTATAACAGATGCAAGCTTGTCCTGTTTGGTGGAGATGATATTTAATAAAATAAGTAGAAATCCACTAAAAGTTTTGTTTGGTTATCTTGCAATCCCGAGATAATCGTCTCCATGCTCCAAATCCATTTTAAAGCCATTTTTAAGGCATTTCGCGCATACATGAAATGAACACATTTTTCTCCAAAACTATAACAGATGCAAGCTTGTCCTGTTTGGTGGAGATGATATTTAATAAAATAAGTAGAAATCCACTAAAAGTTTTGTTTGGTTATATTGCAATCCCGAGATAATCGTCTCCATGCTCCAAATCCATTTTAAAGCCATTTTTAAGGCATTTCGCGCATACATTAAATGAACACATTTTTCTCCAAAACTATAACAGATGCAAGCTTGTCCTGTTTGGTGGAGATGATATTTAATAAAATAAGTAGAAATCCACTAAAAGTTTTGTTTGGTTATCTTGCAATCCCGAGATAATCGTCTCCATGCTCCAAATCCATTTTAAAGCCATTTTTAAGGCATTTCGCGCATACATGAAATGAACACATTTTTCTCCAAAACTATAACAGATGCAAGCTTGTCCTGTTTGGTGGAGATGATATTTAATAAAATAAGTAGAAATCCACTAAAAGTTTTGTTTGGTTATCTTGCAATCCCGAGATAATCGTCTCCATGCTCCAAATCCATTTTAAAGCCATTTTTAAGGCATTTCGCGCATACATGAAATGAACACATTTTTCTCCAAAACTATAACAGATGCAAGCTTGTCCTGTTTGGTGGAGATGATATTTAATAAAATAAGTAGAAATCCACTAAAAGTTTTGTTTGGTTATCTTGCAATCCCGAGATAATCGTCTCCATGCTCCAAATCCATTTTAAAGCCATTTTTAAGGCATTTCGCGCATACATGAAATGAACACATTTTTCTCCAAAACTATAACAGATGCAAGCTTGTCCTGTTTGGTGGAGATGATATTTAATAAAATAAGTAGAAATCCACTAAAAGTTTTGTTTGGTTATCTTGCAATCCCGAGATAATCGTCTCCATGCTCCAAATCCATTTTAAAGCCATTTTTAAGGCATTTCGCGCATACATGAAATGAACACATTTTTCTCCAAAACTATAACAGATGCAAGCTTGTCCTGTTTGGTGGAGATGATATTTAATAAAATAAGTAGAAATCCACTAAAAGTTTTGTTTGGTTATCTTGCAATCCCGAGATAATCGTCTCCATGCTCCAAATCCATTTTAAAGCCATTTTTAAGGCATTTCGCGCATACATGAAATGAACACATTTTTCTCCAAAACTATAACAGATGCAAGCTTGTCCTGTTTGGTGGAGATGATATTTAATAAAATAAGTAGAAATCCACTAAAAGTTTTGTTTGGTTATCTTGCAATCCCGAGATAATCGTCTCCATGCTCCAAATCCTTTTTAAAGCCATTTTTAAGGCATTTCGCGCATACATGAAATGAACACATTTTTCTCCAAAACTATAACAGATGCAAGCTTGTCCTGTTTGGTGGAGATGATATTTAATAAAATAAGTAGAAATCCACTAAAAGTTTTGTTTGGTTATCTTGCAATCCCGAGATAATCGTCTCCATGCTCCAAATCCATTTTAAAGCCATTTTTAAGGCATTTCGCGCATACATGAAATGAACACATTTTTCTCCAAAACTATAACAGATGCAAGCTTGTCCTGTTTGGTGGAGATGATATTTAATAAAATAAGTAGAAATCCACTAAAAGTTTTGTTTGGTTATCTTGCAATCCCGAGATAATCGTCTCCATGCTCCAAATCCATTTTAAAGCCATTTTTAAGGCATTTCGCGCATACATGAAATGAACACATTTTTCTCCAAAACTATAACAGATGCAAGCTTGTTCTGTTTGGTGGAGATGATATTTAATAAAATAAGTAGAAATCCACTAAAAGTTTTGTTTGGTTATCTTGCAATCCCGAGATAATCGTCTCCATGCTCCAAATCCATTTTAAAGCCATTTTTAAGGCATTTCGCGCATACATGAAATGAACACATTTTTCTCCAAAACTATAACAGATGCAAGCTTGTCCTGTTTGGTGGAGATGATATTTAATAAAATAAGTAGAAATCCACTAAAAGTTTTGTTTGGTTATATTGCAATCCCGAGATAATCGTCTCCATGCTCCAAATCCATTTTAAAGCCATTTTTAAGGCATTTCGCGCATACATGAAATGAACACATTTTTCTCCAAAACTATAACAGATGCAAGCTTGTCCTGTTTGGTGGAGATGATATTTAATAAAATAAGTAGAAATCCACTAAAAGTTTTGTTTGGTTATCTTGCAATCCCGAGATAATCGTCTCCATGCTCCAAATCCATTTTAAAGCCATTTTTAAGGCATTTCGCGCATACATGAAATGAACACATTTTTCTCCAAAACTATAACAGATGCAAGCTTGTCCTGTTTGGTGGAGATGATATTTAATAAAATAAGTAGAAATCCACTAAAAGTTTTGTTTGGTTATCTTGCAATCCCGAGATAATCGTCTCCATGCTCCAAATCCATTTTAAAGCCATTTTTAAGGCATTTCGCGCATACATGAAATGAACACATTTTTCTCCAAAACTATAACAGATGCAAGCTTGTCCTGTTTGGTGGAGATGATATTTAATAAAATAAGTAGAAATCCACTAAAAGTTTTGTTTGGTTATCTTGCAATCCCGAGATAATCGTCTCCATGCTCCAAATCCATTTTAAAGCCATTTTTAAGGCATTTCGCGCATACATGAAATGAACACATTTTTCTCCAAAACTATAACAGATGCAAGCTTGTCCTGTTAGGTGGAGATGATATTTAATAAAATAAGTAGAAATCCACTAAAAGTTTTGTTTGGTTATATTGCAATCCCGAGATAATCGTCTCCATGCTCCAAATCCATTTTAAAGCCATTTTTAAGGCATTTCGCGCATACATGAAATGAACACATTTTTCTCCAAAACTATAACAGATGCAAGCTTGTCCTGTTTGGTGGAGATGATATTTAATAAAATAAGTAGAAATCCACTAAAAGTTTTGTTTAATTATCTTGCAATCCCGAGATAATCGTCTCCATGCTCCAAATCCATTTTAAAGCCATTTTTAAGGCATTTCGCGCATACATGAAATGAACACATTTTTCTCCAAAACTATAACAGATGCAAGCTTGTCCTGTTTGGTGGAGATGATATTTAATAAAATAAGTAGAAATCCACTAAAAGTTTTGTTTGGTT
This sequence comes from Anomaloglossus baeobatrachus, assembly GCF_048569485.1. Taxonomy (NCBI): domain Eukaryota; kingdom Metazoa; phylum Chordata; class Amphibia; order Anura; family Aromobatidae; genus Anomaloglossus; species Anomaloglossus baeobatrachus. The sequence goes on along the minus strand of NW_027443824.1, from coordinate 18,893 downwards.
ATCTTGCAATCCCGAGATAATCGTCTCCATGCTCCAAATCCATTTTAAAGCCATTTTTAAGGCATTTCGCGCATACATTAAATGAACACATTTTTCTCCAAAACTATAACAGATGCAAGCTTGTCCTGTTTGGTGGAGATGATATTTAATAAAATAAGTAGAAATCCACTAAAAGTTTTGTTTGGTTATCTTGCAATCCCGAGATAATCGTCTCCATGCTCCAAATCCATTTTAAAGCCATTTTTAAGGCATTTCGCGCATACATGAAATGAACACATTTTTCTCCAAAACTATAACAGATGCAAGCTTGTCCTGTTTGGTGGAGATGATATTTAATAAAATAAGTAGAAATCCACTAAAAGTTTTGTTTGGTTATCTTGCAATCCCGAGATAATCGTCTCCATGCTCCAAATCCATTTTAAAGCCATTTTTAAGGCATTTCGCGCATACATGAAATGAACACATTTTTCTCCAAAACTATAACAGATGCAAGCTTGTCCTGTTTGGTGGAGATGATATTTAATAAAATAAGTAGAAATCCACTAAAAGTTTTGTTTGGTTATCTTGCAATCCCGAGATAATCGTCTCCATGCTCCAAATCCATTTTAAAGCCATTTTTAAGGCATTTCGCGCATACATGAAATGAACACATTTTTCTCCAAAACTATAACAGATGCAAGCTTGTCCTGTTTGGTGGAGATGATATTTAATAAAATAAGTAGAAATCCACTAAAAGTTTTGTTTGGTTATCTTGCAATCCCGAGATAATCGTCTCCATGCTCCAAATCCATTTTAAAGCCATTTTTAAGGCATTTCGCGCATACATGAAATGAACACATTTTTCTCCAAAACTATAACAGATGCAAGCTTGTCCTGTTTGGTGGAGATGATATTTAATAAAATAAGTAGAAATCCACTAAAAGTTTTGTTTGGTTATCTTGCAATCCCGAGATAATCGTCTCCATGCTCCAAATCCATTTTAAAGCCATTTTTAAGGCATTTCGCGCATACATGAAATGAACACATTTTTCTCCAAAACCATAACAGATGCAAGCTTGTCCTGTTTGGTGGAGATGATATTTAATAAAATAAGTAGAAATCCACTAAAAGTTTTGTTTGGTTATATTGCAATCCCGAGATAATCGTCTCCATGCTCCAAATCCATTTTAAAGCCATTTTTAAGGCATTTCGCGCATACATGAAATGAACACATTTTTCTCCAAAACTATAACAGATGCAAGCTTGTCCTGTTTGGTGGAGATGATATTTAATAAAATAAGTAGAAATCCACTAAAAGTTTTGTTTGGTTATCTTGCAATCCCGAGATAATCGTCTCCATGCTCCAAATCCATTTTAAAGCCATTTTTAAGGCATTTCGCGCATACATGAAATGAACACATTTTTCTCCAAAACTATAACAGATGCAAGCTTGTCCTGTTTGGTGGAGATGATATTTAATAAAATAAGTAGAAATCCACTAAAAGTTTTGTTTGGTTATCTTGCAATCCCGAGATAATCGTCTCCATGCTCCAAATCCATTTTAAAGCCATTTTTAAGGCATTTCGCGCATACATGAAATGAACACATTTTTCTCCAAAACTATAACAGATGCAAGCTTGTCCTGTTTGGTGGAGATGATATTTAATAAAATAAGTAGAAATCCACTAAAAGTTTTGTTTGGTTATCTTGCAATCCCGAGATAATCGTCTCCATGCTCCAAATCCATTTTAAAGCCATTTTTAAGGCATTTCGCGCATACATGAAAAGAACACATTTTTCTCCAAAACTATAACAGATGCAAGCTTGTCCTGTTTGGTGGAGATGATATTTAATAAAATAAGTAGAAATCTACTAAAAGTTTTGTTTGGTTATATTGCAATCCCGAGATAATCGTCTCCATGCTCCAAATCCATTTTAAAGCCATTTTTAAGGCATTTCGCGCATACATGAAATGAACACATTTTTCTCCAAAACTATAACAGATGCAAGCTTGTCCTGTTTGGTGGAGATGATATTTAATAAAATAAGTAGAAATCCACTAAAAGTTTTGTTTGGTTATCTTGCAATCCCGAGATAATCGTCTCCATGCTCCAAATCCATTTTAAAGCCATTTTTAAGGCATTTCGCGCATACATGAAATGAACACATTTTTCTCCAAAACTATAACAGATGCAAGCTTGTCCTGTTTGGTGGAGATGATATTTAATAAAATAAGTAGAAATCCACTCAAAGTTTTGTTTGGTTATCTTGCAATCCCGAGATAATCGTCTCCATGCTCCAAATCCATTTTAAAGCCATTTTTAAGGCATTTCGCGCATACATGAAATGAACACATTTTTCTCCAAAACTATAACAGATGCAAGCTTGTCCTGTTTGGTGGAGATGATATTTAATAAAATAAGTAGAAATCCACTAAAAGTTTTGTTTGGTTATCTTGCAATCCCGAGATAATCGTCTCCATGCTCCAAATCCATTTTAAAGCCATTTTTAAGGCATTTCGCGCATACATGAAATGAACACATTTTTCTCCAAAACTATAACAGATGCAAGCTTGTCCTGTTTGGTGGAGATGATATTTAATAAAATAAGTAGAAATCCACTAAAAGTTTTGTTTGGTTATATTGCAATCCCGAGATAATCGTCTCCATGCTCCAAATCCATTTTAAAGCCATTTTTAAGGCATTTCGCGCATACATGAAATGAACACATTTTTCTCCAAAACTATAACAGATGCAAGCTTGTCCTGTTTGGTGGAGATGATATTTAATAAAATAAGTAGAAATCCACTAAAAGTTTTGTTTGGTTATCTTGCAATCCCGAGATAATCGTCTCCATGCTCCAAATCCATTTTAAAGCCATTTTTAAGGCATTTCGCGCATACATGAAATGAACACATTTTTCTCCAAAACTATAACAGATGCAAGCTTGTCCTGTTTGGTGGAGATGATATTTAATAAAATAAGTAGAAATCCACTAAAAGTTTTGTTTGGTTATCTTGCAATCCCGAGATAATCGTCTCCGTGCTCCAAATCCATTTTAAAGCCATTTTTAAGGCATTTCGCGCATACATGAAATGAACACATTTTTCTCCAAAACTATAACAGATGCAAGCTTGTCCTGTTTGGTGGAGATGATATTTAATAAAATAAGTAGAAATCCACTAAAAGTTTTGTTTGGTTATCTTGCAATCCCGAGATAATCGTCTCCATGCTCCAAATCCATTTTAAAGCCATTTTTAAGGCATTTCGCGCATACATGAAATGAACACATTTTTCTCCAAAACTATAACAGATGCAAGCTTGTCCTGTTTGGTGGAGATGATATTTAATAAAATAAGTAGAAATCCACTAAAAGTTTTGTTTGGTTATCTTGCAATCCCGAGATAATCGTCTCCATGCTCCAAATCCATTTTAAAGCCATTTTTAAGGCATTTCGCGCATACATGAAATGAACACATTTTTCTCCAAAACTATAACAGATGCAAGCTTGTCCTGTTTGGTGGAGATGATATTTAATAAAATAAGTAGAAATCCACTAAAAGTTTTGTTTGGTTATCTTGCAATCCCGAGATAATCGTCTCCATGCTCCAAATCCATTTTAAAGCCATTTTTAAGGCATTTCGCGCATACATGAAATGAACACATTTTTCTCCAAAACTATAACAGATGCAAGCTTGTCCTGTTTGGTGGAGATGATATTTAATAAAATAAGTAGAAATCCACTAAAAGTTTTGTTTGGTTATCTTGCAATCCCGAGATAATCGTCTCCATGCTCCAAATCCATTTTAAAGCCATTTTTAAGGCATTTCGCGCATACATGAAATGAACACATTTTTCTCCAAAACTATAACAGATGCAAGCTTGTCCTGTTTGGTGGAGATGATATTTAATAAAATAAGTAGAAATCCACTAAAAGTTTTGTTTGGTTATATTGCAATCCCGAGATAATCGTCTCCATGCTCCAAATCCATTTTAAAGCCATTTTTAAGGCATTTCGCGCATACATGAAATGAACACATTTTTCTCCAAAACTATAACAGATGCAAGCTTGTCCTGTTTGGTGGAGATGATATTTAATAAAATAAGTAGAAATCCACTAAAAGTTTTGTTTGGTTATCTTGCAATCCCGAGATAATCGTCTCCATGCTCCAAATCCATTTTAAAGCCATTTTTAAGGCATTTCGCGCATACATGAAATGAACACATTTTTCTCCAAAACTATAACAGATGCAAGCTTGTCCTGTTTGGTGGAGATGATATTTAATAAAATAAGTAGAAATCCACTAAAAGTTTTGTTTGGTTACCTTGCAATCCCGAGATAATCGTCTCCATGCTCCAAATCCATTTTAAAGCCATTTTTAAGGCATTTCGCGCATACATGAAATGAACACATTTTTCTCCAAAACTATAACAGATGCAAGCTTGTCCTGTTTGGTGGAGATGATATTTAATAAAATAAGTAGAAATCCACTAAAAGTTTTGTTTGGTTATATTGCAATCCCGAGATAATCGTCTCCATGCTCCAAATCCATTTTAAAGCCATTTTTAAGGCATTTCGCGCATACATGAAATGAACACATTTTTCTCCAAAACTATAACAGATGCAAGCTTGTCCTGTTTGGTGGAGATGATATTTAATAAAATAAGTAGAAATCCACTAAAAGTTTTGTTTGGTTATCTTGCAATCCCGAGATAATCGTCTCCATGCTCCAAATCCATTTTAAAGCCATTTTTAAGGCATTTCGCGCATACATGAAATGAACACATTTTTCTCCAAAACTATAACAGATGCAAGCTTGTCCTGTTTGGTGGAGATGATATTTAATAAAATAAGTAGAAATCCACTAAAAGTTTTGTTTGGTTATCTTACAATCCCGAGATAATCGTCTCCATGCTCCAAATCCATTTTAAAGCCATTTTTAAGGCATTTCGCGCATACATGAAATGAACACATTTTTCTCCAAAACTATAACAGATGCAAGCTTGTCCTGTTTGGTGGAGATGATATTTAATAAAATAAGTAGAAATCCACTAAAAGTTTTGTTTGGTTATCTTGCAATCCCGAGATAATCGTCTCCATGCTCCAAATCCATTTTAAAGCCATTTTTAAGGCATTTCGCGCATACATGAAATGAACACATTTTTCTCCAAAACTATAACAGATGCAAGCTTGTCCTGTTTGGTGGAGATGATATTTAATAAAATAAGTAGAAATCCACTAAAAGTTTTGTTTGGTTATCTTGCAATCCCGAGATAATCGTCTCCATGCTCCAAATCCATTTTAAAGCCATTTTTAAGGCATTTCGCGCATACATGAAATGAACACATTTTTCTCCAAAACTATAACAGATGCAAGCTTGTCCTGTTTGGTGGAGATGATATTTAATAAAATAAGTAGAAATCCACTAAAAGTTTTGTTTGGTTATCTTGCAATCCCGAGATAATCGTCTCCATGCTCCAAATCCATTTTAAAGCCATTTTTAAGGCATTTCGCGCATACATGAAATGAACACATTTTTCTCCAAAACTATAACAGATGCAAGCTTGTCCTGTTTGGTGGAGATGATATTTAATAAAATAAGTAGAAATCCACTAAAAGTTTTGTTTGGTTATCTTACAATCCCGAGATAATCGTCTCCATGCTCCAAATCCATTTTAAAGCCATTTTTAAGGCATTTCGCGCATACATGAAATGAACACATTTTTCTCCAAAACTATAACAGATGCAAGCTTGTCCTGTTTGGTGGAGATGATATTTAATAAAATAAGTAGAAATCCACTAAAAGTTTTGTTTGGTTATCTTGCAATCCAGAGATAATCGTCTCCATGCTCCAAATCCATTTTAAAGCCATTTTTAAGGCATTTCGCGCATACATGAAATGAACACATTTTTCTCCAAAACTATAACAGATGCAAGCTTGTCCTGTTTGGTGGAGATGATATTTAATAAAATAAGTAGAAATCCACTAAAAGTTTTGTTTGGTTATATTGCAATCCCGAGATAATCGTCTCCATGCTCCAAATCCATTTTAAAGCCATTTTTAAGGCATTTCGCGCATACATGAAATGAACACATTTTTCTCCAAAACTATAACAGATGCAAGCTTGTCCTGTTTGGTGGAGATGATATTAAATAAAATAAGTAGAAATCCACTAAAAGTTTTGTTTGGTTATATTGCAATCCCGAGATAATCGTCTCCATGCTCCAAATCCATTTTAAAGCCATTTTTAAGGCATTTCGCGCATACATGAAATGAACACATTTTTCTCCAAAACTATAACAGATGCAAGCTTGTCCTGTTTGGTGGAGATGATATTTAATAAAATAAGTAGAAATCCACTAAAAGTTTTGTTTGGTTATCTTGCAATCCCGAGATAATCGTCTCCATGCTCCAAATCCATTTTAAAGCCATTTTTAAGGCATTTCGCGCATACATGAAATGAACACATTTTTCTCCAAAACTATAACAGATGCAAGCTTGTCCTGTTTGGTGGAGATGATATTTAATAAAATAAGTAGAAATCCACTAAAAGTTTTGTTTGGTTATCTTGCAATCCCGAGATAATCGTCTCCATGCTCCAAATCCATTTTAAAGCCATTTTTAAGGCATTTCGCGCATACATGAAATGAACACATTTTTCTCCAAAACTATAACAGATGCAAGCTTGTCCTGTTTGGTGGAGATGATATTTAATAAAATAAGTAGAAATCCACTAAAAGTTTTGTTTGGTTATCTTGCAATCCCGAGATAATCGTCTCCATGCTCCAAATCCATTTTAAAGCCATTTTTAAGGCATTTCGCGCATACATGAAATGAACACATTTTTCTCCAAAACTATAACAGATGCAAGCTTGTCCTGTTTGGTGGAGATGATATTTAATAAAATAAGTAGAAATCCACTAAAAGTTTTGTTTGGTTATCTTGCAATCCCGAGATAATCGTCTCCATGCTCCAAATCCATTTTAAAGCCATTTTTAAGGCATTTCGCGCATACATGAAATGAACACATTTTTCTCCAAAACTATAACAGATGCAAGCTTGTCCTGTTTGGTGGAGATGATATTTAATAAAATAAGTAGAAATCCACTAAAAGTTTTGTTTGGTTATCTTGCAATCCCGAGATAATCGTCTCCATGCTCCAAATCCATTTTAAAGCCATTTTTAAGGCATTTCGCGCATACATGAAATGAACACATTTTTCTCCAAAACTATAACAGATGCAAGCTTGTCCTGTTTGGTGGAGATGATATTTAATAAAATAAGTAGAAATCCACTAAAAGTTTTGTTTGGTTACCTTGCAATCCCGAGATAATCGTCTCCATGCTCCAAATCCATTTTAAAGCCATTTTTAAGGCATTTCGCGCATACATGAAATGAACACATTTTTCTCCAAAACTATAACAGATGCAAGCTTGTCCTGTTTGGTGGAGATGATATTTAATAAAATAAGTAGAAATCCACTAAAAGTTTTGTTTGGTTATATTGCAATCCCGAGATAATCGTCTCCATGCTCCAAATCCATTTTAAAGCCATTTTTAAGGCATTTCGCGCATACATGAAATGAACACATTTTTCTCCAAAACTATAACAGATGCAAGCTTGTCCTGTTTGGTGGAGATGATATTTAATAAAATAAGTAGAAATCCACTAAAAGTTTTGTTTGGTTATCTTGCAATCCCGAGATAATCGTCTCCATGCTCCAAATCCATTTTAAAGCCATTTTTAAGGCATTTCGCGCATACATGAAATGAACACATTTTTCTCCAAAACTATAACAGATGCAAGCTTGTCCTGTTTGGTGGAGATGATATTTAATAAAATAAGTAGAAATCCACTAAAAGTTTTGTTTGGTTATCTCGCAATCCCGAGATAATCGTCTCCATGCTCCAAATCCATTTTAAAGCCATTTTTAAGGCATTTCGCGCATACATGAAATGAACACATTTTTCTCCAAAACTATAACAGATGCAAGCTTGTCCTGTTTGGTGGAGATGATATTTAATAAAATAAGTAGAAATCCACTAAAAGTTTTGTTTGGTTATCTTGCAATCCCGAGATAATCGTCTCCATGCTCCAAATCCATTTTAAAGCCATTTTTAAGGCATTTTGCGCATACATGAAATGAACACATTTTTCTCCAAAACTATAACAGATGCAAGCTTGTCCTGTTTGGTGGAGATGATATTTAATAAAATAAGTAGAAATCCACTAAAAGTTTTGTTTGGTTATCTTGCAATCCCGAGATAATCGTCTCCATGCTCCAAATCCATTTTAAAGCCATTTTTAAGGCATTTCGCGCATACATGAAATGAACACATTTTTCTCCAAAACTATAACAGATGCAAGCTTGTCCTGTTTGGTGGAGATGATATTTAATAAAATAAGTAGAAATCCACTAAAAGTTTTGTTTGGTTATCTTGCAATCCCGAGATAATCGTCTCCATGCTCCAAATCCATTTTGAAGCCATTTTTAAGGCATTTCGCGCATACATGAAATGAACACATTTTTCTCCAAAACTATAACAGATGCAAGCTTGTCCTGTTTGGTGGAGATGATATTTAATAAAATAAGTAGAAATCCACTAAAAGTTTTGTTTGGTTATCTTGCAATCCCGAGATAATCGTCTCCATGCTCCAAATCCATTTTAAAGCCATTTTTAAGGCATTTCGCGCATACATGAAATGAACACATTTTTCTCCAAAACTATAACAGATGCAAGCTTGTCCTGTTTGGTGGAGATGATATTTAATAAAATAAGTAGAAATCCACTAAAAGTTTTGTTTGGTTACCTTGCAATCCCGAGATAATCGTCTCCATGCTCCAAATCCATTTTAAAGCCATTTTTAAGGCATTTCGCGCATACATGAAATGAACACATTTTTCTCCAAAACTATAACAGATGCAAGCTTGTCCTGTTTGGTGGAGATGATATTTAATAAAATAAGTAGAAATCCACTAAAAGTTTTGTTTGGTTATATTGCAATCCCGAGATAATCGTCTCCATGCTCCAAATCCATTTTAAAGCCATTTTTAAGGCATTTCGCGCATACATGAAATGAACACATTTTTCTCCAAAACTATAACAGATGCAAGCTTGTCCTGTTTGGAGGAGATGATATTTAATAAAATAAGTAGAAATCCACTAAAAGTTTTGTTTGGTTATCTTGCAATCCCGAGATAATCGTCTCCATGCTCCAAATCCATTTTAAAGCCATTTTTAAGGCATTTCGTGCATACATGAAATGAACACATTTTTCTCCAAAACTATAACAGATGCAAGCTTGTCCTGTTTGGTGGAGATGATATTTAATAAAATAAGTAGAAATCCACTAAAAGTTTTGTTTGGTTATCTTGCAATCCCGAGATAATCGTCTCCATGCTCCAAATCCATTTTAAAGCCATTTTTAAGGCATTTCGCGCATACATGAAATGAACACATTTTTCTCCAAAACTATAACAGATGCAAGCTTGTCCTGTTTGGTGGAGATGATATTTAATAAAATAAGTAGAAATCCACTAAAAGTTTTGTTTGGTTATATTGCAATCCCGAGATAATCGTCTCCATGCTCCAAATCCATTTTAAAGCCATTTTTAAGGCATTTCGCGCATACATGAAATGAACACATTTTTCTCCAAAACTATAACAGATGCAAGCTTGTCCTGTTTGGTGGAGATGATATTTAATAAAATAAGTAGAAATCCACTAAAAGTTTTGTTTGGTTATATTGCAATCCCGAGATAATCGTCTCCATGCTCCAAATCCATTTTAAAGCCATTTTTAAGGCATTTCGCGCATACATGAAATGAACACATTTTTCTCCAAAACTATAACAGATGCAAGCTTGTCCTGTTTGGTGGAGATGATATTTAATAAAATAAGTAGAAATCCACTAAAAGGTTTGTTTGGTTATCTTGCAATCCCGAGATAATCGTCTCCATGCTCCAAATCCATTTTAAAGCCATTTTTAAGGCATTTCGCGCATACATGAAATGAACACATTTTTCTCCAAAACTATAACAGATGCAAGCTTGTCCTGTTTGGTGGAGATAATATTTAATAAAATAAGTAGAAATCTACTAAAAGTTTCGTTTGTTTATATTGCCATCCTGAGATAATCGTCTCCATGCTCCAAATCCATTTTAAAGCCATTTCAAAGGCATTTTGCGCATACATGAAATGAACACATTTTTCTCCAAAACTATAACACATGCAAGCTTGTCCTGTTTGGTGGAGATGATATTTAATAAAATAAGTAGAAATCCACTAAAAGTTTTGTTTGGTTATCTTGCAATCCCGAGATAATCGTCTCCATGCTCCAAATCCATTTTAAAGCCATTTTTAAGGCATTTCGCGCATACATGAAATGAACACATTTTTCTCCAAAACTATAACAGATGCAAGCTTGTCCTGTTTGGTGGAGATGATATTTAATAAAATAAGTAGAAATCCACTAAAAGTTTTGTTTGGTTATCTTGCAATCCCGAGATAATCGTCTCCATGCTCCAAATCCATTTTAAAGCCATTTTTAAGGCATTTCGCGCATACATGAAATGAACACATTTTTCTCCAAAACTAAGATGCAAGCTTGTCCTGTTTGGTGGAGATAATATTTAAAAAAATAAGTAGAAATCTACTAAAAGTTTCGTTTGTTTATATTGCCATCCTGAGATAATCGTCTCCATGCTCCAAATCCATTTTAAAGCCATTTCAAAGGCATTTTGCGCATACATGAAATGAACACATTTTTCTCCAAAACTATAACACATGCAAGCTTGTCCTGTTTGGTGGAGATGATATCTAATAAAATAAGTAGAAATCCACTAAAAGTTTTGTTTGGTTATCTTGCAATCCCGAGATAATCGTCTCCATGCTCCAAATCCATTTTAAAGCCATTTTTAAGGCATTTCGCGCATACATGAAATGAACACATTTTTCTCCAAAACTATAACAGATGCAAGCTTGTCCTGTTTGGTGGAGATGATATTTAATAAAATAAGTAGAAATCCACTAAAAGTTTTGTTTGGTTATCTTGCAATCCCGAGATAATCGTCTCCATGCTCCAAATCCATTTTAAAGCCATTTTTAAGGCATTTCGCGCATACATGAAATGAACACATTTTTCTCCAAAACTATAACAGATGCAAGCTTGTCCTGTTTGGTGGAGATGATATTTAATAAAATAAGTAGAAATCCACTAAAAGTTTTGTTTGGTTATCTTGCAATCCCGAGATAATCGTCTCCATGCTCCAAATCCATTTTAAAGCCATTTTTAAGGCATTTCGCGCATACATGAAATGAACACATTTTTCTCCAAAACTATAACAGATGCAAGCTTGTCCTGTTTGGTGGAGATAATATTTAATAAAATAAGTAGATATCTACTAAAGTTTCGTTTGTTTATATTGCCATCCTGAGATAATCGTCTCCATGCTCCAAATCCATTTTAAAGCCATTTCAAAGGCATTTTGCGCATACATGAAATGAACACATTTTTCTCCAAAACTATAACACATGCAAGCTTGTCCTGTTTGGTGGAGATGATATTTAATAAAATAAGTAGAAATCCACTAAAAGTTTTGTTTGGTTATATTGCAATCCCGAGATAATCGTCTCCATGCTCCAAATCCATTTTAAAGCCATTTTTAAGGCATTTCGCGCATACATGAAATGAACACATTTTTCTCCAAAACTATAACAGATGCAAGCTTGTCCTGTTTGGTGGAGATGATATTTAATAAAATAAGTAGAAATCCACTAAATGTTTTGTTTGGTTATCTTGCAATCCCGAGATAATCGTCTCCATGCTCCAAATCCATTTTAAAGCCATTTCAAAGGCATTTTGCGCATACATGAAATGAACACATTTTTCTCCAAAACTATAACACATGCAAGCTTGTCCTGTTTGGTGGAGATGATATTTAATAAAATAAGTAGAAATCCACTAAAAGTTTTGTTTGGTTATATTGCAATCCCGAGATAATCGTCTCCATGCTCCAAATCCATTTTAAAGCCATTTTTAAGGCATTTCGCGCATACATGAAATGAACACATGTTTCTCCAAAACTATAACAGATGCAAGCTTGTCCTGTTTGGTGGAGATGATATTTAATAAAATAAGTAGAAATCCACTAAAAGTTTTGTTTGGTTATCTTGCAATCCCGAAATAATCGTCTCCATGCTCCAAATCCATTTTAAAGCCATTTTTAAGGCATTTCGCGCATACATGAAATGAACACATTTTTCTCCAAAACTATAACAGATGCAAGCTTGTCCTGTTTGGTGGAGATGATATTTAATAAAATAAGTAGAAATCCACTAAATGTTTTGTTTGGTTATCTTGCAATCCCGAGATAATCGTCTCCATGCTCCAAATCCATTTTAAAGCCATTTCAAAGGCATTTTGCGCATACATGAAATGAACACATTTTTCTCCAAAACTATAACACATGCAAGCTTGTCCTGTTTGGTGGAGATGATATTTAATAAAATAAGTAGAAATCCACTAAAAGTTTTGTTTGGTTATATTGCAATCCCGAGATAATCGTCTCCATGCTCCAAATCCATTTTAAAGCCATTTTTAAGGCATTTCGCGCATACATGAAATGAACACATTTTTCTCCAAAACTATAACAGATGCAAGCTTGTCCTGTTTGGTGGAGATGATATTTAATAAAATAAGTAGAAATCCACTAAAAGTTTTGTTTGGTTATCTTGCAATCCCGAGATAATCGTCTCCATGCTCCAAATCCATTTTAAAGCCATTTTTAAGGCATTTCGCGCATACATGAAATGAACACATTTTTCTCCAAAACTATAACAGATGCAAGCTTGTCCTGTTTGGTGGAGATGATATTTAATAAAATAAGTAGAAATCCACTAAAAGTTTTGTTTGGTTATCTTGCAATCCCGAGATAATCGTCTCCATGCTCCAAATCCATTTTAAAGCCATTTCAAAGGCATTTTGCGCATACATGAAATGAACACATTTTTCTCCAAAACTATAACACATGCAAGCTTGTCCTGTTTGGTGGAGATGATATTTAATAAAATAAGTAGAAATCCACTAAAAGTTTTGTTTGGTTATCTTGCAATCCCGAGATAATCGTCTCCATGCTCCAAATCCATTTTAAAGCCATTTTTAAGGCATTTCGCGCATACATGAAATGAACACATTTTTCTCCAAAACTATAACAGATGCAAGCTTGTCCTGTTTGGTGGAGATGATATTTAATAAAATAAGTAGAAATCCACTAAAAGTTTTGTTTGGTTATCTTGCAATCCCGAGATAATCGTCTCCATGCTCCAAATCCATTTTAAAGCCATTTTTAAGGCATTTCGCGCATACATGAAATGAACACATTTTTCTCCAAAACTATAACAGATGCAAGCTTGTCCTGTTTGGTGGAGATGATATTTAATAAAATAAGTAGAAATCCACTAAAAGTTTTGTTTGGTTATCTTGCAATCCCGAGATAATCGTCTCCATGCTCCAAATCCATTTTAAAGCCATTTTTAAGGCATTTCGCGCATACATGAAATGAACACATTTTTCTCCAAAACTATAACACATGCAAGCTTGTCCTGTTTGGTGGAGATGATATTTAATAAAATAAGTAGAAATCCACTAAACGTTTTGTTTGGTTATCTTGCAATCCCGAGATAATCGTCTCCATGCTCCAAATCCATTTTAAAGCCATTTTTAAGGCATTTCGCGCATACATGAAATGAACACATTTTTCTCCAAAACTATAACAGATGCAAGCTTGTCCTGTTTGGTGGAGATGATATTTAATAAAATAAGTAGAAATCGACTAAAAGTTTTGTTTGGTTATCTTGCAATCCCGAGATAATCGTCTCCATGCTCCAAATCCATTTTAAAGCCATTTTTAAGGCATTTCGCACATACATGAAATGAACACATTTTTCTCCAAAACTATAACAGATGCAAGCTTGTCCTGTTTGGTGGAGATGATATTTAATAAAATAAGTAGAAATCCACTAAAAGTTTTGTTTGGTTATCTTGCAATCCCGAGATAATCGTCTCCATGCTCCAAATCCATTTTAAAGCCATTTTTAAGGCATTTCGCGCATACATGAAATGAACACATTTTTCTCCAAAACTATAACAGATGCAAGCTTGTCCTGTTTGGTGGAGATGATATTTAATAAAATAAGTAGAAATCCACTAAAAGTTTTGTTTGGTTATCTTGCAATCCCGAGATAATCGTCTCCATGCTCCAAATCCATTTTAAAGCCATTTTTAAGGCATTTCGCGCATACATGAAATGAACACATTTTTCTCCAAAACTATAACAGATGCAAGCTTGTCCTGTTTGGTGGAGATGATATTTAATAAAATAAGTAGAAATCCACTAAAAGTTTTGTTTGGTTATCTTGCAATCCCGAGATAATCGTCTCCATGCTCCAAATCCATTTTAAAGCCATTTTTAAGGCATTTCACGCATACATGAAATGAACACATTTTTCTCCAAAACTATAACAGATGCAAGCTTGTCCTGTTTGGTGGAGATGATATTTAATAAAATAAGTAGAAATCCACTAAAAGTTTTGTTTGGTTATCTTGCAATCCCGAGATAATCGTCTCCATGCTCCAAATCCATTTTAAAGCCATTTTTAAGGCATTTCGCGCATACATGAAATGAACACATTTTTCTCCAAAACTATAACAGATGCAAGCTTGTCCTGTTTGGTGGAGATGATATTTAATAAAATAAGTAGAAATCCACTAAAAGTTTTGTTTGGTTATCTTGCAATCCCGAGATAATCGTCTCCATGCTCCAAATCCATTTTAAAGCTATTTTTAAGGCATTTCGCGCATACATGAAATGAACACAATTTTCTCCAAAACTATAACAGATGCAAGCTTGTCCTGTTTGGTGGAGATAATATTTAATAAAATAAGTAGAAATCTACTAAAAGTTTCGTTTGTTTATATTGCCATCCTGAGATATTCGTCTCCATGCTCCAAATCCATTTTAAAGCCATTTCAAAGGCATTTTGCGCATACATGAAATGAACACATTTTTCTCCAAAACTATAACACATGCAAGCTTGTCCTGTTTGGTGGAGATGATATTTAATAAAATAAGTAGAAATCCACTAAAAATTTTGTTTGGTTATCTTGCAATCCCGAGATAATCGTCTCAATGCTCCAAATCCATTTTAAAGCCATTTTTAAGGCATTTCGCGCATACATGAAATGAACACATTTTTCTCCAAAACTATAACAGATGCAAGCTTGTCCTGTTTGGTGGAGATGATATTTAATAAAATAAGTAGAAATCCACTAAAAGTTTTGTTTGTTTATCTTGCAATCCCGAGATAATCGTCTCCATGCTCCAAATCCATTTTAAAGCCATTTTTAAGGCATTTCGCGCATACATGAAATGAACACATTTTTCTCCAAAACTATAACAGATGCAAGCTTGTCCTGTTTGGTGGAGATAATATTTAATAAAATAAGTAGAAATCTACTAAAAGTTTCGTTTGTTTATATTGCCATCCTGAGATAATCGTCTCCATGCTCCAAATCCATTTTAAAGCCATTTCAAAGGCATTTTGCGCATACATGAAATGAACACATTTTTCTCCAAAACTATAACACATGCAAGCTTGTCCTGTTTGGTGGAGATGATATTTAATAAAATAAGTAGAAATCCACTAAAAGTTTTGTTTGGTTATCTTGCAATCCCGAGATAATCGTCTCCATGCTCCAAATCCATTTTAAAGCCATTTTTAAGGCATTTCGCGCATACATGAAATGAACACATTTTTCTCCAAAACTATAACAGATGCAAGCTTGTCCTGTTTGGTGGAGATGATATTTAATAAAATAAGTAGAAATCCACTAAAAGTTTTGTTTGGTTATCTTGCAATCCCGAGATAATCGTCTCCATGCTCCAAATCCATTTTAAAGCCATTTTTAAGGCATTTCGCGCATACATGAAATGAACACATTTTTCTCCAAAACTATAACAGATGCAAGCTTGTCCTGTTTGGTGGAGATTATATTTAATAAAATAAGTAGAAATCCACTAAAAGTTTTGTTTGGTTATCTTGCAATCCCGAGATAATCGTCTCCATGCTCCAAATCCATTTTAAAGCCATTTCAAAGGCATTTTGCGCATACATGAAATGAACACATTTTTCTCCAAAACTATAACACATGCAAGCTTGTCCTGTTTGGTGGAGATGATATTTAATAAAATAAGTAGAAATCCACTAAAAGTTTTGTTTGGTTATCTTGCAATCCCGAGATAATCGTCTCCATGCTCCAAATCCATTTTAAAGCCATTTTTAAGGCATTTCGCGCATACATGAAATGAACACATTTTTCTCCAAAACTATAACAGATGCAAGCTTGTCCTGTTTGGTGGAGATGATATTTAATAAAATAAGTAGAAATCCACTAAAAGTTTTGTTTGGTTATCTTGCAATCCCGAGATAATCGTCTCCATGCTCCAAATCCATTTTAAAGCCATTTTTAAGGCATTTCGCGCATACATGAAATGAACACATTTTTCTCCAAAACTATAACAGATGCAAGCTTGTCCTGTTTGGTGGAGATGATATTTAATAAAATAAGTAGAAATCCACTAAAAGTTTTGTTTGGTTATCTTGCAATCCCGAGATAATCGTCTCCATGCTCCAAATCCATTTTAAAGCCATTTTTAAGGCATTTCGCGCATACATGAAATGAACACATTTTTCTCCAAAACTATAACAGATGCAAGCTTGTCCTGTTTGGTGGAGATGATATTTAATAAAATAAGTAGAAATCCACTAAAAGTTTTGTTTGGTTATCTTGCAATCCCGAGATAATCGTCTCCATGCTCCAAATCCATTTTAAAGCCATTTTTAAGGCATTTCGCGCATACATGAAATGAACACATTTTTCTCCAAAACTATAACAGATGCAAGCTTGTCCTGTTTGGTGGAGATGATATTTAATAAAATAAGTAGAAATCCACTAAAAGTTTTGTTTGGTTATCTTGCAATCCCGAGATAATCGTCTCCATGCTCCAAATCCATTTTAAAGCCATTTTTAAGGCATTTCGCGCATACATGAAATGAACACATTTTTCTCCAAAACTATAACAGATGCAAGCTTGTCCTGTTTGTTGGAGATGATATTTAATAAAATAAGTAGAAATCCACTAAAAGTTTTGTTTGGTTATCTTGCAATCCCGAGATAATCGTCTCCATGCTCCAAATCCATTTTAAAGCCATTTTTAAGGCATTTCGCGCATAAATGAAATGAACACATTTTTCTCCAAAACTATAACAGATGCAAGCTTGTCCTGTTTGGTGGAGATGATATTTAATAAAATAAGTAGAAATCCACTAAAAGTTTTGTTTGGTTATCTTGCAATCCCGAGATAATCGTCTCCATGCTCCAAATCCATTTTAAAGCCATTTTTAAGGCATTTCGCGCATACATGAAATGAACACATTTTTCTCCAAAACTATAACAGATGCAAGCTTGTCCTGTTTGGTGGAGATGATATTTAATAAAATAAGTAGAAATCCACTAAAAGTTTTGTTTGGTTATCTTGCAATCCCGAGATAATCGTCTCCATGCTCCAAATCCATTTTAAAGCCATTTTTAAGGCATTTCGCGCATACATGAAATGAACACATTTTTCTCCAAAACTATAACAGATGCAAGCTTGTCCTGTTTGGTGGAGATAATATTTAATAAAATAAGTAGAAATCTACTAAAAGTTTCGTTTGTTTATATTGCCATCCTGAGATAATCGTCTCCATGCTCCAAATCCATTTTAAAGCCATTTCAAAGGCATTTTGCGCATACATGAAATGAACACATTTTTCTCCAAAACTATAACACATGCAAGCTTGTCCTGTTTGGTGGAGATGATATTTAATAAAATAAGTAGAAAACCACTAAAGGTTTTGTTTGGTTATCTTGCAATCCTGAGATAATCGTCTCCATGCTCCAAATCCATTTTAAAGCCATTTTTAAGGCATTTCGCGCATACATGAAATGAACACATTTTTCTCCAAAACTATAACAGATGCAAGCTTGTCCTGTTTGGTGGAGATGATATTTAATAAAATAAGTAGAAATCCACTAAAAGTTTTGTTTGGTTATCTTGCAATCCCGAGATAATCGTCTCCATGCTCCAAATCCATTTTAAAGCCATTTCAAAGGCATTTTGCGCATACATGAAATGAACACATTTTTCTCCAAAACTATAACACATGCAAGCTTGTCCTGTTTGGTGGAGATGATATTTAATAAAATAAGTAGAAATCCACTAAAAGTTTTGTTTGGTTATCTTGCAATCCCGAGATAATCGTCTCCATGCTCCAAATAAATTTTAAAGCCATTTTTAAGGCATTTCGCGCATACATGAAATGAACACATTTTTCTCCAAAACTATAACAGATGCAAGCTTGTCCTGTTTGGTGGAGATGATATTTAATAAAATAAGTAGAAATCCACTAAAAGTTTTGTTTGGTTATCTTGCAATCCCGAGATAATCGTCTCCATGCTCCAAATCCATTTTAAAGCCATTTTTAAGGCATTTCGCGCATACATGAAATGAACACATTTTTCTCCAAAACTATAACAGATGCAAGCTTGTCCTGTTTGGTGGAGATAATATTTAATAAAATAAGTAGAAATCTACTAAAAGTTTCGTTTGTTTATATTGCCATCCTGAGATAATCGTCTCCATGCTCCAAATCCATTTTAAAGCCATTTCAAAGGCATTTTGCGCATACATGAAATGAACACATTTTTCTCCAAAACTATAACACATGCAAGCTTGTCCTGTTTGGTGGAGATGATATTTAATAAAATAAGTAGAAATCCACTAAACGTTTTGTTTGGTTATCTTGCAATC
>NW_027443823.1:0-34556 GCF_048569485.1 Anomaloglossus baeobatrachus | reverse complement strand
GGTGGATTTTGGCCCATTCTTCCGCACACACTCCTCACATCCTGTATGGAGACATTAGTCGCCTGCATTGCTCAGGTGGATTTTGGCCCATTCTTCCACACACACTCCTCACATCCTGTATGGAGACACTAGTCACCTGCATTGCTCAGGTGGATTTTGGCCCATTCTTCTGCACACACTCCTCACATCCTGTATGGAGACACTAGTCGCCTGCATTGCTCAGGTGGATTTTGGCCCATTCTTCTGCACACACTCCTCACATCCTGTATGGAGACACTAGTCGCCTGTAATGCTCAGGTGGATTTTGGCACCTTCTTCTGCACACACTCCTCACCTCCTCTATGGAGACACTAGTCACCTGCATTGCTCAGGTGGATTTTGACCCATTCTTCTGCACACACTCCTCACCTCCTGTATGGAGACACTGGTCACCTGCATTGCTCAGGTGGATTTTGGCCCATTCTTCCGCACACACTCCTCACATCCTGTATGGAGACACTAGTCCCCTGCATTGCTCAGGTGGATTTTGGTCCATTCTTCTGCACACACTCCTCACATCCTGTATGGAGACACTAGTCGCCTGCATTGCTCAGGTGGGATCTGGACCATTCTTCCGCACACACACTCCTCACATCCTGTATGGAGACACTAGTCGCCTGCATTGCTCAGGTGGATTTTGGCCCATTCTTCTGCACACACTCCTCACATCCTGTATGGAGACACTAGTCGCCTGCATTGCTCAGGTGGATTTTGACCATTCTTCCGCACACACTCCTCACCTCCTGTATGGAGACACTGGTCACCTGCATTGCTCAGGTGGATTTTGGTCCATTCTTCTGCACACACTCCTCACATCCTGTATGGAGACACTAGTCGCCTGCATTGCTCAGGTGGGATCTGGACCATTCTTCCGCACACACACTCCTCACATCCTGTATGGAGACACTAGTCGCCTGCATTGCTCAGGTGGATTTTGGCCCATTCTTCTGCACACACTCCTCACATCCTGTATGGAGACACTAGTCGCCTGCATTTCTCAGGTGGATTTTGGCCCATTCTTCTGCACACACTCCTCACATCCTGTATGCAGACACTAGTCGCCTGCATTGCTTAGGTGGATTTTGGCCCATTCTTCTGCACACACTCCTCACATCCTGTATGGAGACACTAGTCGCCTGCATTGCTCAGGTGGATTTTGGCCCATTCTTCTGCACACACTCCTCACATCCTATATGGAGACACTAGTCGCCTGCATTGCTCAGGTGGATTTTGGCCCATTCTTCTGCACACACTCCTCACATCCTGTATGGAGACACTAGTCGCCTGCATTGCTCAGGTGGATTTTGGCCCATTCTTCTGCACACACTCCTCACATCCTGTATGGAGACACTGGTCGCCTGCATTGCTCAGGTGGATTTTGGCCCATTCTTCTGCACACACTCCTCACATCCTGTATGGAGACACTAGTCGCCTGCATTGCTCAGGTGGATTTTGGCCCATTCTTCTGCACACACTCCTCACATCCTGTATGGAGACACTAGTCGCCTGCATTGCTCAGGTGGATTTTGGCCCATTCTTCTGCACACACTCCTCACATCCTGTATGGAGACACTAGTCGCCTGCATTGCTCAGGTGGATTTTGGCCCATTCTTCTGCACACACTCCTCACATCCTGTATGGAGACACTAGTCGCCTGCATTGCTCAGGTGGATTTTGGTCCATTCTTCCGCACACACTCCTCACATCCTGTATGGTGACACTAGTCGCCTGCATTGCTCAGGTGGATTTTGGCCCATTCTTCTGCACACACTCCTCACATCCTGTATGGAGACACTAGTCTCCTGCATTGCTCAGGTGGATTTTGGTCCATTCTTCCGCACACACTCCTCACATCCTGTATGGAGACACTAGTCGCCTGCATTGCTCAGGTGGATTTTGGTCCATTCTTCCGCACACACTCCTCACATCCTGTATGGTGACACTAGTCGCCTGCATTGCTCAGGTGGATTTTGGCCCATTCTTCTGCACACACTCCTCACATCCTGTATGGAGACACTAGTCTCCTGCATTGCTCAGGTGGATTTTGGTCCATTCTTCCGCACACACTCCTCACATCCTGTATGGAGACACTAGTCGCCTGCATTGCTCAGGTGGATATTGGCCCATTCTTCCACACACACTCCTCACATCCTGTATGGAGACACTGGTCACCTGCATTGCTCAGGTGGATTTTGGCCCATTCTTCCGCACACACTCCTCACATCCTGTATGGAGACACTAGTCGCCTGCATTGCTCAGGTGGATTTTGGCCCATTCTTCTGCACACACTCCTCACATCCTGTATGGAGACACTAGTCGCCTGCATTGCTCAGGTGGGAATTTGGCCCATTCTTCCGCACACACTCCTCACATCCTGTATGGAGACATTAGTCGCCTGCATTGCTCAGGGGGATTTTGGTCCATTCTTCCGCACACACTCCTCACATCCTGTATGGAGACACTGGTCGCCTGCATTGCTCAGGTGGATTTTGGCCCATTCTTCCACACACACTCCTCACATCCTGTATGGAGACACTGGTCACCTGCATTGCTCAGGTGGATTTTGGCCCATTCTTCCGCACACACTCCTCACATCCTGTATGGAGACACTAGTCGCCTGCATTGCTCAGGTGGATTTTGGCCCATTCTTCTGCACACACTCCTCACATCCTGTATGGAGACACTAGTCGCCTGCATTGCTCAGGTGGATTTTGGCCCATTCTTCTGCACACACTCCTCACATCCTGTATGGAGACACTAGTCGCCTGAATTGCTCAGGTGGATTTTGGCCCATTCTTCCGCACACACTCCTCACATCCTGTATGGAGACACTGGTCACCTGCATTGCTCAGGTGGATTTTGGCCCATTCTTCCGCACACACTCCTCACATCCTGTATGGAGACACTAGTCGCCTGCATTGCTCAGGTGGATTTTGGCCCATTCTTCTGCACACACTCCTCACATCCTGTATGGAGACACTAGTCGCCTGCATTGCTCAGGTGGATTTTGGCCCATTCTTCTGCACACACTCCTCACATCCTGTATGGAGACACTAGTCACCTGCATTGCTCAGGTGGATTTTGGCCCATTCTTCCGCACACACTCCTCACATCCTGTATGGAGACACTGGTCACCTGCATTGCTCAGGTGGATTTTGGCCCATTCTTCCGCACACACTCCTCACATCCTGTATGGAGACACTAGTCGCCTGCATTGCTCAGGTGGATTTTGGCCCATTCTTCTGCACACACTCCTCACATCCTGTATGGAGACACTAGTCGCCTGCATTGCTCAGGTGGATTTTGGCCCATTCTTCTGCACACACTCCTCACATCCTGTATGGAGACACTAGTCACCTGCATTGCTCAGGTGGATTTTGCCCCATTCTTCCGCACACACTCCTCACATCCTGTATGGAGACACTAGTCGCCTGAATTGCTCAGGTGGATTTTGGCCCATTCTTCTGCACACACTCCTCACATCCTGTATGGAGACACTAGTCGCCTGCATTGCTCAGGTGGATTTTGGCCCATTCTTCTTCACACACTCCTCACATCCTGTATGGAGACACTGGTCACCTGCATTGCTCAGGTGGATTTTGGCCCATTCTTCCGCACATACTCCTCACATCTTGTATGGAGACACTAGTCGCCTGCATTGCTCAGGTGGATTTTGGCCCATTCTTCTTCACACACTCCTCACATCCTGTATGGAGACACTAGTCACCTGCATTGCTCAGGTGGATTTTGGCCCATTCTTCCGCACACACACTCCTCACATCCTGTATGGAGACACTAGTCACCTGCATTGCTCAGGTGGATTTTGGCCCATTCTTCCGCACACACTCCTCACATTCTGTATGGAGACACTGGTCACCTGCATTGCTCAAGTGGATTTTGGTCCATTCTTCCGCACAGACTCCTCACATGCTGTATGGTGACACTAGTCGCCTGCATTGCTCAGGTGGATTTTGGTCCATTCTTCCGCACACACTCCTCACATCCTGTATGGAGACACTGGTCACCTGCATTGCTCAGGTGGATTTTGGTCCATTCTTCCGCACACACTCCTCACATCCTGTATGGAGACACTAGTCGCCTGCATTGCTCAGGTGGATTTTGGTCCATTCTTCCGCACACACTCCTCACATCCTGTATGGAGACACTAGTCACCTGCATTGCTCAAGTGGATTTTGGTCCATTCTTCCGCACAGACTCCTCACATCCTGTATGGTGACACTAGTCGCCTGCATTGCTCAGGTGGATTTTGGTCCATTCTTCCGCACACACTCCTCACATCCTGTATGGAGACACTGGTCACCTGCATTGCTCAGGTGGATTTTGGTCCATTCTTCCGCACACACTCCTCACATCCTGTATGGAGACACTAGTCGCCTGCATTGCTCAGGTGGATTTTGGTCCATTCTTCCGCACACACTCCTCACATCCTGTATGGAGACACTAGTCACCTGCATTGCTCAGGTGGATTTTGGCCCATTCTTCCGCACACACTCCTCACATCCTGTATGGAGACACTAGTCGCCTGCATTGCTCAGGTGGATTTGGCCCATTCTTCCACACACACTCCTCACATCCTGTATGGAGACACTAGTCACCTGCATTGCTCAGGTGGATTTTGGCCCATTCTTCTTCACACACTCCTCACATCCTGTATGGAGACACTGGTCACGTGCATTGCTCAGGTGGATTTTGGCCCATTCTTCTTCACACACTCCTCACATCCTGTATGGAGACACTAGTCGCCTGCATTGCTCAGGTGGATCTTGGCCCATTCTTCTTCACACACTCCTCACATCCTGTATGGAGACACTAGTCGCCTGCATTGCTCAGGTGGATTTGGCCCATTCTTCCACACACACTCCTCACATCCTGTATGGAGACACTAGTCACCTGCATTGCTCAGGTGGATCTTGGCCCATTATTCTTCACACACACTCCTCACATCCTGTATGGAGACACTAGTCGCCTGCATTGCTCAGGTGGATTTTGGCCCATTCTTCCGCACACACTCCTCACATCCTGTATGGAGACACTAGTCGCCTGCATTGCTCAGGTGGATCTTGGCCCATTCTTCTTCACACACTCCTCACATCCTGTATGGAGACACTAGTCGCCTGCATTGCTCAGGTGGATTTTGGCCCATTCTTCTGCACACACTCCTCACATCCTGTATGGAGACACTAGTCACCTGCATTGCTCAGGTGGATTTTGGTCCATTCTTCCGCACATACTCCTCACATCCTGTATGGAGACACTAGTCACCTGCATTGCTCAGGTGGATTTTGGTCCATTCTTCCGCACATACTCCTCACATCCTGTATGGAGACACTAGTCACCTGCATTGCTCAGGTGGATTTTGGCCCATTCTTCCGCACACACTCCTCACATCCTGTATGGAGACACTAGTCGCCTGCATTGCTCAGGTGGATTTTGGTCCATTCTTCCGCACACACTCCTCACATCCTGTATGGAGACACTAGTCGCCTGCATTGCTCAGGTGGATTTTGGGCCATTCTTCCGCACATACTCCTCACATCCTGTATGGAGACACTAGTCGCCTGCATTGCTCAGGTGGATTTTGGCCCATTCTTCCGCACACACTCCTCACATCCTGTATGGAGACACTAGTCGCCTGCATTGCTCAGGTGGATTTTGGTCCATTCTTCCGCACACACTCCTCACATCCTGTATGGAGACACTAGTCGCCTGCATTGCTCAGGTGGATTTTGGCCCATTCTTCTGCACACACTCCTCACATCCTGTATGGAGACACTAGTCGCCTGCATTGCTCAGGTGGATTTTGTCCCATTCTTCCGCACACACTCCTCACATCCTGTATGGAGACACTAGTCGCCTGCATTGCTCAGGGGGATTTTGGCCCATTCTTCCGCACACACTCCTCACATCCAGTATGGAGACACTTGTCACCTGCATTGCTCAGGTGGATTTTGTCCCATTCTTCTGCACACACTCCTCACATCCTGTATGGAGACACTAGTCACCTGCATTGCTCAGGTGGATTTTGGCCCATTTTTCCGCACACACTCCTCACATCCTGTATGGAGACACTAGTCACCTGCATTGCTCAGGTGGATTTTGGCCCATTTTTCCGCACACACTCCTCACATCCTGTATGGAGACACTAGTCGCCTGCATTGCTCTGGTGGATTTTGGCCCATTCTTCCACACACATTCCTTACATCCTGTATGGAGACACTAGTCGCCTGCACTGCTCAGGTGGATTTTGTCCCATTCTTCTGCACACACTCCTCACATCCTGTATGGAGACACTAGTCGCCTGCATTACTCAGGTGGATTTTGGTCATTCTTTTGCACACACTCCTCACATCCTGTATGGAGACACTAATCGCCTGCATTGCTCAGGTGGATTTTGGCCCATTCTTCCGCACACACACTCCTCACATCCTGTATGGAGACACTAGTCGCCTGCATTGCTCAGGTGGATTTTGGCCCATTCTTCTGCACACACTCCTCACATCCTGTATGGAGACACTAGTCACCTGCATTGCTCAGGTGGATTTTGGCCCATTCTTCTGCACACACTCCTCACATCCTGTATGGAGACACTAGTCACCTGCATTGCTCAGGTGGATTTTGGCCCATTCTTCTGCACACACTCCTCACATCCTGTATGGAGACATTAGTCGCCTGCATTGCTCAGGTGGATTTGGCCCATTCTTCCGCACACACTCCTCACATCCTGTATGGAGACACTAGTCACCTGCATTGCTCAGGTGGATTTTGGTCCATTTTTCCGCACACACTCCTCACATCCTGTATGCAGACACTAGTCACCTGCATTGCTCAGGTGGATTTTGTCCCATTCTTCTGCACACACACTCCTCACATCTTGTATGGAGACACTAGTCGCCTGCATTGCTCAGGTGGATTTTGGCCCATTCTTCTGCACACACACTCCTCACATCTTGTATGGAGACACTAGTCGCCTGCATTGCTCAGGTGGATTTTGGTCCATTCTTCCGCACACACTCCTCACATCCTGTATGGAGACACTAGTCCCTGCATTGCTCAGGTGGATTTTGGTCCATTCTTCCGCACACACTCCTCACATCCTGTATGCAGACACTAGTCACCTGCATTGCTCAGGTGGATTTTGGCCCATTCTTCCGCACACACTCCTCACATCCTGTATGGAGACACTAGTCACCTGCATTGCTCAGGTGGATTTTGGCCCATTCTTCCGCACACACTCCTCACATCCTGTATGGAGACACTGGTCGCCTGCATTGCTCAGGTGGATTTTGGCCCATTCTTCCGCACACACTCCTCACATCCTGTATGGAGACACTGGTCGCCTGCATTGCTCAGGTGGATTTTGGCCCATTCTTCCGCACACACTCCTCACATCCTGTATGGAGACACTAGTCGCCTGCATTGCTCAGGTGGATTTTGGCCCATTCTTCCGCACACACTCCTCACATCCTGTATGGAGACACTAGTCGCCTGCATTGCTCAGGTGGATTTTGGCCCATTCTTCCGCACACACTCCTCACATCCTGTATGGAGACACTAGTCGCCTGCATTGCTCAGGTGGATATTGGACCATTCTTCTGCACACACTCCTCACATCCTGTATGGAGACACTAGTCACCTGCATTGCTCAGGTGGAATTGGCCCATTCTTCCGCACACACTCCTCACATCCTGTATGGAGACACTAGTCGCCTGCATTGCTCAGGTGGATTTTGGCCCATTCTTCTGCACACACTCCTCACATCCTGTATGGAGACACTAGTCACCTGCATTGCTCAGGTGGATTTTGGTCCATTCTTCCGCACACTCCTCACATCCTGTATGGAGTCACTAGTCGCCTGCATTGCTCAGGTGGATTTTGTCCCATTCTTCTGCACACACTCCTCACATCCTGTATGGAGACACTAGTCACCTGCATTGCTCAGGTGGATTTTGGCCCATTCTTCCGCACACACTCCTCACATCCTGTATGGAGACACTAGTCACCTGCATTGCTCAGGTGGATTTTGGCCCATTTTTCCGCACACACTCCTCACATCCTGTATGGAGACACTAGTCCGCCTGCATTGCTCAGGTGGATTTTGGCCATTCTTCTGCACACACTCCTCACATCCTGTATGGAGACACTAGTCACCTGCATTGCTCAGGTGGATTTTGGCCCATTTTTCCGCACACACTCCTCACATCCTGTATGGAGACACTGGTCGTCTGCATTGCTCAGGTGGATTTTGGCCATTCTTCCGCACACACTCCTCACATCCTGTATGGAGACACTAGTCATCTGCATTACTCAGGTGGATTTTGGACCATTCTTCCGCACACACTCCTCACATCCTGTATGGAGACACTAGTCCCCTGCATTGCTCAGGTGGATTTTGGCTCATTCTTCCACACACACTCCTCACATCCTGTATGGAGACACTAGTCCCCTGCATTGCTCAAGTGGATATTGGACCATTCTTCCGCACACACTCCTCACATCCTGTATGGAGACACTAGTCCCCTGCATTGCTCAGGTGGATTTTGGCCATTCTTCCGCACACACTCCTCACATCCTGTATGGAGACATTAGTCCCCTGCATTGCTCAGGTGGATATTGGACCATTCTTCTGCACACACTCCTCACATCCTGTATGGAGTCACTAGTCGCCTGCATTGCTCAGGTGGATTTTGGCCCATTCTTCCGCACACACTCCTCACATCCTGTATGGAGACACTAGTCATCTGCATTGCTCAGGTGGATTTGGCCCATTCTTCTGCACACACTCCTCACATCCTGTATGGAGACACTAGTCGCCTGCACTGCTCAGGTGGATTTTGGCCCATTCTTCTGCACACACTCCTCACATCCTGTATGGAGACACTAGTCACCTGCATTGCTCAGGTGGATTTTGGCCCATTTTTCCGCACACACTCCTCACATCCTGTATGGAGACACTAGTCCGCCTGCGTTGCTCAGGTGGATTTTGGCCATTCTTCTGCACACACTCCTCACATCCTGTATGGAGACACTAGTCCCCTGCATTGCTCAGGTGGATATTGGACCATTCTTCTGCACACACTCCTCACATCCTGTATGGAGACACTAGTCCCTGCATTGCTCAGGTGGATTTTGGCCATTCTTCCGCACACACTCCTCACATCCTGTATGGAGACACTAGTCACCTACATTGCTCAGGTGGATTTTAGCCCATTCTTCCGCACACACCCCTCACATCCTGTATGGAGACACTAGTCACCTGCATTGCTCAGGTGGATTTTGGCCCATTCTTCTGCACACACTCCTCACATCCTGTATGGAGACACTAGTCACCTGCATTGCTCAGGTGGATTTTGGTCCATTCTTCTGCACACACTCCTCACATCCTGTATGGAGACACTAGTCACCTGCATTGCTCAGGTGGATTTTGGACCATTCTTCCGCACACACTCCTCACATCCTGTATGGAGACACTAGTCGCCTGCATTGCTCAGGTGGATTTTGGCTCATTCTTCCACACACACTCCTCACATCCTGTATGGAGACACTAGTCCCCTGCATTGCTCAGGTGGATTTTGGCTCATTCTTCCACACACACTCCTCACATCCTGTATGGAGACACTAGTCGCCTGCATTGCTCAGGTGGATTTTGGCTCATTCTTCCGCACACACTCCTCACATCCTGTATGGAGACACTAGTCCCCTGCATTGCTCAGGTGGATTTTGGCTCATTCTTCCACACACACTCCTCACATCCTGTATGGAGACACTAGTCGCCTGCATTGCTCAGGTGGATTTTGGCTCATTCTTCCACACACACTCCTCACATCCTGTATGGAGACACTAGTCCCCTGCATTGCTCAGGTGGATTTTGGTCCATTCTTCCGCACACACTCCTCACATCCTGTATGGAGACACTAGTCGCCTGCATTGCTCAGGTGGATTTTGGCTCATTCTTCCGCACACACTCCTCACATCCTGTATGGAGACACTAGTCCCCTGCATTGCTCAGGTGGAGTTTGGGCCATTCTTCCGCACACACTCCTCACATCCTGTATGGAGACACTAGTCCCCTGCATTGCTCAGGTGGATTTTGGCCCATTCTTCCGCACACACTCCTCACATCCTGTATGGAGACACTAGTCACCTGCATTGCTCAAGTGGATATTGGACCATTCTTCCGCACACACTCCTCACATCCTGTATGGAGACACTAGTCGCCTGCACTGCTCAGGTGGATTTTGGCCCATTCTTCCGCACACACTCCTCACATCCTGTATGGAGACACTAGTCACCTGCATTGCTCAGGTGGATTTTGGCCCATTCTTCTGCACACACTCCTCACATCCTGTATGGAGACACTAGTCACCTGCATTGCTCAGGTGGATTTTGGCCCATTTTTCCGCACACACTCCTCACATCCTGTATGGAGACACTAGTCCGCCTGCGTTGCTCAGGTGGATTTTGGCCATTCTTCTGCACACACTCCTCACATCCTGTATGGAGACACTAGTCCCCTGCATTGCTCAGGTGGATATTGGACCATTCTTCTGCACACACTCCTCACATCCTGTATGGAGACACTAGTCACCTGCATTGCTCAGGTGGATTTTGGACCATTCTTCCGCACACACTCCTCACATCCTGTATGGAGACACTAGTCCCCTGCATTGCTCAGGTGGATTTTGGCTCATTCTTCCACACACACTCCTCACATCCTGTATGGAGACACTAGTCCCCTGCATTGCTCAAGTGGATATTGGACCATTCTTCCGCACACACTCCTCACATCCTGTATGGAGACACTAGTCCCCTGCATTGCTCAGGTGGATTTTGGCCATTCTTCCGCACACACTCCTCACATCCTGTATGGAGACACTAGTCATCTGCATTACTCAGGTGGATTTTGGACCATTCTTCCGCACACACTCCTCACATCCTGTATGGAGACACTAGTCCCCTGCATTGCTCAGGTGGATTTTGGCTCATTCTTCCACACACACTCCTCACATCCTGTATGGAGACACTAGTCCCCTGCATTGCTCAAGTGGATATTGGACCATTCTTCCGCACACACTCCTCACATCCTGTATGGAGACACTAGTCACCTGCATTGCTCAGGTGGATTTTGGCCATTCTTCTGCACACACTCCTCACATCCTGTATGGAGACACTAGTCCCCTGCATTGCTCAGGTGGATTTTGGCCATTCTTCCGCACACACTCCTCACATCCTGTATGGAGACACTAGTCACCTGCATTGCTCAGGTGGATTTTGGCCCATTCTTCCGCACACACTCCTCACATCCTGTATGGAGACACTAGTCCCCTGCATTGCTCAGGTGGATTTTGGTCCATTCTTCCGCACACACTCCTCACATCCTGTATGGAGACACTAGTCGCCTGCATTGCTCAGGTGGATTTTGGCCCATTCTTCCGCACACACTCCTCACATCCTGTATGGAGACACTAGTCATCTGCATTGCTCAGGTGGATTTGGCCCATTCTTCTGCACACACTCCTCACATCCTGTATGGAGACACTAGTCACCTGCATTGCTCAGGTGGATTTTGGCCCATTCTTCTGCACACACGCCTCACATCATGTATGGAGACACTAGTCGCCTGCACTGCTCAGGTGGATTTTGGCCCATTCTTCCGCACACACTCCTCACATCCTGTATGGAGACACTAGTCGCCTGCACTGCTCAGGTGGATTTTGGCCCATTCTTCTGCACACACTCCTCACATCCTGTATGGAGACACTAGTCGCCTGCACTGCTCAGGTGGATTTTGGCCCATTCTTCCGCACACACTCCTCACATCCTGTATGGAGACACTAGTCGCCTGCACTGCTCAGGTGGATTTTGGCCCATTCTTCCGCACACACTCCTCACATCCTGTATGGAGACACTAGTCGCCTGCATTACTCAGGTGGATTTGGCCCATTCTTCCGCACACACTCCTCACATCCTGTATGGAGACACTAGTCGCCTGCATTGCTCAGGTGGATTTTGGCCCATTCTTCCACATACACACTCCTCACATCCTGTATGGAGACACTAGTCACCTGCATTGCTCAGGTAGATTTTGGCCCATTCTTCCACACACACTCCTCACATCCTGTATGGAGACACTAGTCACCTGCATTGCTCAGGTGGATATTGGCCCATTCTTCCGCACACACTCCTCACATCCTGTATGGAGACACTAGTCGCCTGCATTGCTCAGGTGGATTTGGCCCATTCTTCCGCACACACACTCCTCACATCCTGTATGGAGACACTAGTCACCTGCACTGCTCAGGTGGATATTGGCCCATTCTTCCGCACACACTCCTCACATCCTGTATGGAGACACTAGTCGCCTGCATTGCTCAGGTGGATTTGGCCCATTCTTCCGCACACACTCTTCACATCCTGTATGGAGACACTAGTCACCTGCATTGCTCGGGTGGATTTTGGTTATTCTTCCACACACACTCCTCACATCCTGTATGGAGACACTGGTCACCTGCATTGCTCAGGTGGATTTTGGCCCATTTTTCCGCACACACTCCTCACACCCTGTATGGAGACACTAGTCCCCTGCATTGCTCAGGTGGATATTGGACCATTCTTCTGCACACACTCCTCACATCCTGTATGGAGACACTGATCACCTGCATTGCTCAGGTGGATTTTGGCCCATTCTTCCGCACACACTCCTCACATCCTGTATGGAGACACTAGTCGCCTGCATTGCTCAGGTGGATTTTGGTCCATTCTTCCGCACACACTCCTCACATCCTGTATGGAGACACTAGTCACCTGCATTGCTCAGGTGGATTTTGGCCCATTCTTCCGCACACACTCCTCACATCCTGTATGGAGACACTAGTCGCCTGCATTGCTCAGGTGGATTTTGGTCCATTCTTCTGCACACACTCCTCACATCCTGTATGGAGACACTAGTCACCTGCATTGCTCAGGTGGATTTTGGCCCATTCTTCTGCACACACTCCTCACATCCTGTATGGAGACACTAGTCGCCTGAATTGCTCAGGTGGATTTTGGCCCATTCTTCCGCACACACTCCTCACATCCTGTATGGAGACACTAGTCGCCTGCATTGCTCAGGTGGATTTTGGCCCATTCTTCCGCACACACTCCTCACATCCTGTATGGAGACACTAGTCGTCTGCATTGCTCAGGTGGATTTTGGTCCATTCTTCTGCACACACTCCTCACATTCTGTATGGAGACACTAGTCACCTGCATTGCTCAAGTGGATTTTGGCTCATTCTTCCACACACACTCCTCACATCCTGTATGGAGACACTAGTCACCTGCATTGCTCAGGTGGATTTTGGCTCATTCTTCCACACACACTCCTCACATCCTGTATGGAGACACTAGTCGCCTGCATTGCTCAGGTGGATTTTGGCCCATTCTTCTGCACACACTCCTCACATCCTGTATGGAGACACTAGTCGCCTGCATTGCTCAGGTGGATTTTGGCCCATTCTTCCGCACACACTCCTCACATCCTGTATGGAGTCACTAGTCGCCTGCATTACTCAGGTGGATTTGGCCCATTCTTCTGCACACACTCCTCACATCCTGTATGGAGACACTAGTCGCCTGCATTGCTCAGGTGGATTTGGCCCATTCTTCTGCACACACTCCTCACATCCTGTATGGAGACACTAGTCACCTGCATTGCTCAGGTGGATATTGGACCATTCTTCTGCACACACTCCTCACATCCTGTATGGAGACACTAGTCCCCTGCATTGCTCAGGTGTATTTGGCCCATTCTTCCGCACACACTCCTCACATCCTGTATGGAGACACTAGTCCCCTGCATTGCTCAGGTGGATTTTGGCTCATTCTTCCACACACACTCCTCACATCCTGTATGGAGACACTAGTCCCCTGCATTGCTCAGGTGGATATTGGACCATTCTTCCACACACACTCCTCACATCCTGTATGGAGACACTAGTCGCCTGCATTGCTCAGGTGGATATTGGACCATTCTTCTGCACACACTCCTCACATCCTGTATGGAGACACTAGTCATCTGCATTGCTCAGGTGGATATTGGACCATTCTTCTGCACACACTCCTCACATCCTGTATGGAGTCACTAGTCATCTGCATTGCTCAGGTGGATTTTGGCCCATTCTTCTGCACACACTCCTCACATCCTGTATGGAGACACTAGTCGCCTGCATTGCTCAGGTGGATTTTGGCCCATTCTTCCGCACACACTCCTCACATCCTGTATGGAGTCACTAGTCATCTGCATTGCTCAGGTGGATTTTGGCCCATTCTTCTGCACACACTCCTCACATCCTGTATGGAGACACTAGTCTGCTGCATTGCTCAGGTGGATTTTGGCCCATTCTTCCGCACACACTCCTCACATCCTGTATGGAGACACTAGTCATCTGCATTGCTCAGGTGGATTTGGCCCATTCTTCTGCACACACTCCTCACATCCTGTATGGAGACACTAGTCATCTGCATTGCTCAGGTGGATTTTGGCCCATTCTTCCGCACACACTCCTCACATCCTGTATGGAGACACTGGTCACCTGCATTGCTCAGGTGGATTTGGCCCATTCTTCTGCACACACTCCTCACATCCTGTATGGAGACACTAGTCGCCTGCATTGCTCAGGTGGATTTTGGCCCATTCTTCCGCACACACTCCTCACATCCTGTATGGAGACACTAGTCGCCTGCATTGCTCAGGTGGATTTTGGCCCATTCTTCCGCACACACTCCTCACATCCTGTATGGAGACACTAGTCCCTGCATTGCTCAGGTGGATTTGGCCCATTCTTCCGCACACACTCTTCACATCCTGTATGGAGACACTAGTCACCTGCATTGCTCAGGTGGATTTTGGTTATTCTTCCACACACACTCCTCACATCCTGTATGGAGACACTGGTCACCTGCATTGCTCAGGTGGATTTTGGCCCATTTTTCCGCACACACTCCTCACACCCTGTATGGAGACACTAGTCCCCTGCATTGCTCAGGTGGATATTGGACCATTCTTCTGCACACACTCCTCACATCCTGTATGGAGACACTGATCACCTGCATTGCTCAGGTGGATTTTGGCCCATTCTTCCGCACACACTCCTCACATCCTGTATGGAGACACTAGTCGCCTGCATTGCTCAGGTGGATTTTGGTCCATTCTTCCGCACACACTCCTCACATCCTGTATGGAGACACTAGTCACCTGCATTGCTCAGGTGGATTTTGGCCCATTCTTCCGCACACACTCCTCACATCCTGTATGGAGACACTAGTCGCCTGCATTGCTCAGGTGGATTTTGGTCCATTCTTCCGCACACACTCCTCACATCCTGTATGGAGACACTAGTCACCTGCATTGCTCAGGTGGATTTTGGCCCATTCTTCTGCACACACTCCTCACATCCTGTATGGAGACACTAGTCGCCTGCATTGCTCAGGTGGATTTTGGCCCATTCTTCCGCACACACTCCTCACATCCTGTATGGAGACACTAGTCGTCTGCATTGCTCAGGTGGATTTTGGTCCATTCTTCTGCACACACTCCTCACATTCTGTATGGAGACACTAGTCACCTGCATTGCTCAGGAGGATTTTGGCTCATTCTTCCGCACACACACTCCTCACATCCTGTATGGAGACACTGGTCCCCTGCATTGCTCAGGTGGATTTTGGCTCATTCTTCCACACACACTCCTCACATCCTGTATGGAGACACTAGTCACCTGCATTGCTCAGGTGGATTTTGGCTCATTCTTCCACACACACTCCTCACATCCTGTATGGAGACACTAGTCGCCTGCATTGCTCAGGTGGATTTTGGCCCATTCTTCCGCACACACTCCTCACATCCTGTATGGAGACACTAGTCGCCTGCATTACTCAGGTGGATTTGGCCCATTCTTCTGCACACACTCCTCACATCCTGTATGGAGACACTGGTCACCTGCATTGCTCAGGTGGAGTTTGGCCCATTCTTCCGCACACACTCCTCACATCCTGTATGGAGACACTAGTCACCTGCATTGCTCAGGTGGATTTGGCCCATTCTTCTGCACACACTCCTCACATCCTGTATGGAGACACTAGTCACCTGCATTGCTCAGGTGGATATTGGACCATTCTTCTGCACACACTCCTCACATCCTGTATGGAGACACTAGTCCCCTGCATTGCTCAGGTGTATTTGGCCCATTCTTCCGCACACACTCCTCACATCCTGTATGGAGACACTAGTCCCCTGCATTGCTCAGGTGGATTTTGGCTCATTCTTCCACACACACTCCTCACATCCTGTATGGAGACACTAGTCCCCTGCATTGCTCAGGTGGATTTGGCCCATTCTTCCGCACACACTCCTCACATCCTGTATGGAGACACTAGTCCCCTGCATTGCTCAGGTGGATATTGGACCATTCTTCCACACACACTCCTCACATCCTGTATGGAGACACTAGTCACCTGCATTGCTCAGGTGGATATTGGACCATTCTTCTGCACACACTCCTCACATCCTGTATGGAGTCACTAGTCATCTGCATTGCTCAGGTGGATTTTGGCCCATTCTTCTGCACACACTCCTCACATCCTGTATGGAGACACTAGTCTACTGCATTGCTCAGGTGGATTTTGGCCCATTCTTCCGCACACACTCCTCACATCCTGTATGGAGACACTAGTCATCTGCATTGCTCAGGTGGATTTGGCCCATTCTTCTGCACACACTCCTCACATCCTGTATGGAGACACTAGTCGCCTGCATTGCTCAGGTGGATTTTGGCCCATTCTTCCGCACACACTCCTCACATCCTGTATGGAGACACTAGTCGCCTGCATTGCTCAGGTGGATTTTGGCCCATTCTTCCACACACACTCCTCACATCCTGTATGGAGACACTAGTCACCTGCATTGCTCAGGTGGATTTTGGCCCATTCTTCTGCACACACTCCTCACATCCTGTATGGAGACACTAGTCCCTGCATTGCTCAGGTGGATTTTGGCTCATTCTTCCGCACACACTCCTCACATCCTGTATGGAGACACTAGTCCCTGCATTGCTCAGGTGGATTTTGGCCCATTCTTCCACACACACTCCTCACATCCTGTATGGAGACACTAGTCGCCTGCATTGCTCAGGTGGATTTTGTCCCATTCTTCTGCACACACTCCTCACATCCTGTATGGAGACACTAGTCGCCTGCATTGCTCAGGTGGATTTTGGTCCATTCTTCCGCACACACTCCTCACATCCTGTATGGAGACACTAGTCACCTGCATTGCTCAGGTGGATTTTGGCCCATTCTTCCACACACACTCCTCACATCCTGTATGGAGACACTAGTCACCTGCATTGCTCAGGTGGATTTTGGCCCATTCTTCTGCACACACTCCTCACATCCTGTATGGAGACACTAGTCCCTGCATTGCTCAGGTGGATTTTGGCTCATTCTTCCGCACACACTCCTCACATCCTGTATGGAGACACTAGTCCCTGCATTGCTCAGGTGGATTTTGGCCCATTCTTCCGCACACACTCCTCACATCCTGTATGGAGACACTAGTCGCCTGCATTGCTCAGGTGGATTTTGTCCCATTCTTCTGCACACACTCCTCACATCCTGTATGGAGACACTAGTCGCCTGCATTGCTCAGGTGGATTTTGGCCCATTCTTCCGCACACACTCCTCACATCCTGTATGGAGACACTAGTCACCTGCATTGCTCAGGTGGATTTTGGCCCATTCTTCCGCACACACTCCTCACATCCTGTATGCAGACACTAGTCGCCTGCATTGCTCAGGTGGATTTTGGCCCATTCTTCTGCACGCACTCCTCACATCCTGTATGGAGACACTAGTCCCCTGCATTGCTCAGGTGGATTTTGGCCCATTCTTCTGCACGCACTCCTCACATCCTGTATGGAGACACTAGTCATCTGCATTGCTCAGGTGGATATTGGCCCATTCTTCCGCACACACTCCTCACATCCTGTATGGAGACACTAGTCACCTGCATTGCTCAGGGGGATTTTGGTCCATTCTTCCGCACACACTCCTCACATCCTGTATGGAGACACTAGTCACCTGCATTGCTCAGGTGGATTTTGGCCCATTCTTCTGCACACACTCCTCACATCCTGTATGGAGACACTAGTCGCCTGCATTGC
The DNA here is from genome assembly GCF_048569485.1 of Anomaloglossus baeobatrachus. Taxonomy (NCBI): domain Eukaryota; kingdom Metazoa; phylum Chordata; class Amphibia; order Anura; family Aromobatidae; genus Anomaloglossus; species Anomaloglossus baeobatrachus. Next base: position 16,299 of record NW_027443823.1, on the reverse strand, counting down.
TCAGGTGGATTTTGGTCCATTCTTCCGCACACACTCCTCACATCCTGTATGGAGACACTAGTCGCCTGCATTGCTCAGGTGGATTTTGGCCCATTCTTCCGCACACACTCCTCACATCCTGTATGGAGACACTAGTCACCTGCATTGCTCAGGTGGATTTTGGCCCATTCTTCCGCACACACTCCTCACATCCTGTATGCAGACACTAGTCGCCTGCATTGCTCAGGTGGATTTTGGCCCATTCTTCTGCACGCACTCCTCACATCCTGTATGGAGACACTAGTCCCCTGCATTGCTCAGGTGGATTTTGGCCCATTCTTCCGCACACACTCCTCACATCCTGTATGGAGACACTAGTCATCTGCATTGCTCAGGTGGATATTGGCCCATTCTTCCGCACACACTCCTCACATCCTGTATGGAGACACTAGTCGCCTGCATTGCTCAGGTGGATTTTGGCCCATTCTTCCGCACACACTCCTCACATCCTGTATGGAGACACTAGTCATCTGCATTGCTCAGGTGGATATTGGCCCATTCTTCCGCACACACTCCTCACATCCTGTATGGAGACACTAGTCACCTGCATTGCTCAGGGGGATTTTGGTCCATTCTTCCGCACACACTCCTCACATCCTGTATGGAGACACTAGTCCCCTGCATTGCTCAGGTGGATTTTGGCCCATTCTTCTGCACGCACACTCCTCACATCCTGTATGGAGACACTAGTCGCCTGCATTGCTCAGGTGGATTTTGGCCCATTCTTCTGCACACACTCCTCACATCCTGTATGGAGACACTAGTCCCCTGCATTGCTCAGGTAGATTTTGGCCCATTCTTCCGCACACATTCCTCACATCCTGTATGGAGACACTAGTCACCTGCATTGCTCAGGGGGATTTTGGTCCATTCTTCCACACACACTCCTCACATCCTGTATGGAGACACTAGTCACCTGCATTGCTCAGGTGGATTTTGGCTCATTCTTCCACACACACTCCTCACATCCTGTATGGAGACACTAGTCATCTGCATTGCTCAGGTGGATTTTGTCCCATTCTTCTGCACACACTCCTCACATCCTGTATGGAGACACTAGTCGCCTGCATTGCTCAGGGGGATTTTGGCCCATTCTTCCGCACACACACTCCTCACATCCTGTATGGAGATACTAGTCACCTGCATTGCTCAGGTGGATTTTAGCCCATTCTTCCGCACACACTCCTCACATCCTGTATGGAGACACTAGTCACCTGCATTGCTCAGGTGGATTTTGTCCCATTCTTCTGCACACACTCCTCACATCCTGTATGGAGACACTAGTCACCTGCATTGCTCAGGTGGATTTTGTCCCATTCTTCTGCACACACTCCTCACATCCTGTATGGAGACACTAGTCACCTGCATTGCTCAGGTGGATTTTGGCCCATTCTTCTGCACACACTCCTCACATCCTGTATGGAGACACTAGTCGCCTGCATTGCTCAGGTGGATTTTGGCCCATTCTTCTGCACACACTCCTCACATCCTGTATGGAGACACTAGTCACCTGCATTGCTCAGGTGGATTTTGGCCCATTCTTCTGCACACACTCCTCACATCCTGTATGGAGACACTAGTCACCTGCATTGCTCAGGTGGATTTTGTCCCATTCTTCTGCACACACTCCTCACATCCTGTATGGAGACACTAGTCGCCTGCATTGCTCAGGTGGATTTTGGCCCATTCTTCTGCACACACTCCTCACATCCTGTATGGAGACACTAGTCGCCTGCATTGCTCAGGTGGATTTTGGCCCATTCTTCCGCACACACTCCTCACATCCTGTATGGAGACACTAGTCCCTGCATTGCTCAGGTGGATTTTGTCCCATTCTTCTGCACACACTCCTCACATCCTGTATGGAGACACTAGTCGCCTGCATTGCTCAGGTGGATTTTGGTCCATTCTTCCGCACACACTCCTCACATCCTGTATGGAGACACTAGTCCCCTGCATTGCTCAGGTGGATTTTGGCTCATTCTTCCACACACACTCCTCACATCCTGTATGGAGACACTAGTCGCCTGCATTGCTCAGGTGGATTTTGGCCCATTCTTCCACACACACTCCTCACATCCTGTATGGAGACACTAGTCGCCTGCATTGCTCAGGTGGATTTTGGCCCATTCTTCCGCACACACTCCTCACATCCTGTATGGAGACACTAGTCACCTGCATTGCTCAGGTGGATTTTGGCCCATTTTTCCGCACACACTCCTCACATCCTGTATGGAGACACTAGTCCGCCTGCATTGCTCAGGTGGATTTTGGCCATTCTTCTGCACACACTCCTCACATCCTGTATGGAGACACTAGTCCGCCTGCATTGCTCAGGTGGATTTTGGCCATTCTTCTGCACACACTCCTCACATCCTGTATGGAGACACTAGTCCCCTGCATTGCTCAGGTGGATATTGGCCCATTCTTCCGCACACACTCCTCACATCCTGTATGGAGTCACTAGTCGCCTGCATTGCTCAGGTGGATTTTGGCCCATTCTTCCGCACACACTCCTCACATCCTGTATGGAGACACTAGTCGCCTGCATTGCTCAGGTGGATTTTGGTCCATTCTTCCGCACACACTCCTCACATCCTGTATGGAGACACTAGTCGCCTGCATTGCTCAGGTGGATTTTGGCCCATTCTTCCGCACACATTCCTCACATCCTGTATGGAGACACTAGTCCCCTGCATTGCTCAGGTGGATTTTGTCCCATTCTTCTGCACACACTCCTCACATCCTGTATGGAGACACTAGTCACCTGCATTGCTCAGGTGGATTTTGGTCCATTCTTCCGCACACACTCCTCACATCCTGTATGGAGACACTAGTCGCCTGCATTGCTCAGGTGGATTTTGGCCCATTCTTCCGCACACATTCCTCACATCCTGTATGGAGACACTAGTCCCCTGCATTGCTCAGGTGGATTTTGTCCCATTCTTCTGCACACACTCCTCACATCCTGTATGGAGACACTAGTCCCCTGCATTGCTCAGGTGGATTTTGTCCCATTCTTCTGCACACACTCCTCACATCCTGTATGGAGACACTAGTCGCCTGCATTGCTCAGGTGGATTTTGGCCCATTCTTCCGCACACACTCCTCACATCCTGTATGGAGACACTAGTCGCCTGCATTGCTCAGGTGGATTTTGGTCCATTCTTCCGCACACACTCCTCACATCCTGTATGGAGACACTAGTCGCCTGCATTGCTCAGGTGGATTTTGGCCCATTCTTCCGCACACATTCCTCACATCCTGTATGGAGACACTAGTCCCCTGCATTGCTCAGGTGGATTTTGTCCCATTCTTCTGCACACACTCCTCACATCCTGTATGGAGACACTAGTCACCTGCATTGCTCAGGTGGATTTTGGTCATTCTTTTGCACACACTCCTCACATCCTGTATGGAGACACTAGTCGCCTGCATTGCTCAGGTGGATTTTGGTCCATTCTTCCGCACACACTCCTCACATCCTGTATGGAGACACTAGTCGCCTGCATTGCTCAGGTGGATTTTGGCCCATTCTTCCGCACACACTCCTCACATCCTGTATGGAGACACTAGTCGCCTGCATTGCTCAGGTGGATTTTGGCCCATTCTTCCGCACACACTCCTCACATTCTGTATGGAGACACTAGTCACCTGCATTGCTCAGGTGGATTTTGGCCCATTCTTCCGCACACACTCCTCACATCCTGTATGCAGACACTAGTCGCCTGCATTGCTCAGGTGGATTTTGGCCCATTCTTCTGCACGAACTCCTCACATCCTGTATGGAGACACTAGTCCCCTGCATTGCTCAGGTGGATTTTGGCCCATTCTTCTGCACGCACTCCTCACATCCTGTATGGAGACACTAGTCATCTGCATTGCTCAGGTGGATATTGGCCCATTCTTCCGCACACACTCCTCACATCCTGTATGGAGACACTAGTCACCTGCATTGCTCAGGGGGATTTTGGTCCATTCTTCCGCACACACTCCTCACATCCTGTATGGAGACACTAGTCCCCTGCATTGCTCAGGTGGATTTTGGCCCATTCTTCTGCACGCACACTCCTCACATCCTGTATGGAGACACTAGTCCCCTGCATTGCTCAGGTAGATTTTGGCCCATTCTTCCGCACACACTCCTCACATCCTGTATGGAGACACTAGTCACCTGCATTGCTCAGGGGGATTTTGGTCCATTCTTCCACACACACTCCTCACATCCTGTATGGAGACACTAGTCACCTGCATTGCTCAGGTGGATTTTGGCTCATTCTTCCACACACACTCCTCACATCCTGTATGGAGACACTAGTCACCTGCATTGCTCAGGTGGATTTTGGTCCATTCTTCCGCACACACTCCTCACATCCTGTATGGAGACACTAGTCGCCTGCATTGCTCAGGTGGATTTTGTCCCATTCTTCCGCACACACTCCTCACATCCTGTATGGAGACACTAGTCGCCTGCATTGCTCAGGGGGATTTTGGCCCATTCTTCCGCACACACTCCTCACATCCTGTATGGAGACACTAGTCGCCTGCATTGCTCAGGTGGATTTTGTCCCATTCTTCTGCACACACTCCTCACATCCTGTATGGAGACACTAGTCGCCTGCATTGCTCAGGGGGATTTTGGCCCATTCTTCCGCACACACACTCCTCACATCCTGTATGGAGATACTAGTCACCTGCATTGCACAGGTGGATTTTAGCCCATTCTTCCGCACACACTCCTCACATCCTGTATGGAGACACTAGTCACCTGCATTGCTCAGGTGGATTTTGTCACATTCTTCTGCACACACTCCTCACATCCTGTATGGAGACACTAGTCACCTGCATTGCTCAGGTGGATTTTGGCCCATTCTTCTGCACACACTCCTCACATCCTGTATGGAGACACTAGTCGCCTGCATTGCTCAGGTGGATTTTGGCCCATTCTTCCGCACACACTCCTCACATCCTGTATGGAGACACTAGTCCCTGCATTGCTCAGGTGGATTTTGTCCCATTCTTCTGCACACACTCCTCACATCCTGTATGGAGACACTAGTCGCCTGCATTGCTCAGGTGGATTTTGGTCCATTCTTCCGCACACACTCCTCACATCCTGTATGGAGACACTAGTCGCCTGCATTGCTCAGGTGGATTTTGGCCCATTCTTCCACACACACTCCTCACATCCTGTATGGAGACACTAGTCGCCTGCATTGCTCAGGTGGATTTTGGCCCATTCTTCCGCACACACTCCTCACATCCTGTATGGAGACACTAGTCACCTGCATTGCTCAGGTGGATTTTGGCCCATTTTTCCGCACACACTCCTCACATCCTGTATGGAGACACTAGTCCGCCTGCATTGCTCAGGTGGATTTTGGCCATTCTTCTGCACACACTCCTCACATCCTGTATGGAGACACTAGTCCGCCTGCATTGCTCAGGTGGATTTTGGCCATTCTTCTGCACACACTCCTCACATCCTGTATGGAGACACTAGTCCCCTGCATTGCTCAGGTGGATATTGGACCATTCTTCCGCACACACTCCTCACATCCTGTATGGAGTCACTAGTCGCCTGCATTGCTCAGGTGGATTTTGGCCCATTCTTCCGCACACACTCCTCACATCCTGTATGGAGACACTAGTCGCCTGCATTGCTCAGGTGGATTTTGGTCCATTCTTCCGCACACACTCCTCACATCCTGTATGGAGACACTAGTCGCCTGCATTGCTCAGGTGGATTTTGGCCCATTCTTCCGCACACATTCCTCACATCCTGTATGGAGACACTAGTCCCCTGCATTGCTCAGGTGGATTTTGTCCCATTCTTCTGCACACACTCCTCACATCCTGTATGGAGACACTAGTCACCTGCATTGCTCAGGTGGATTTTGGTCCATTCTTCCGCACACACTCCTCACATCCTGTATGGAGACACTAGTCGCCTGCATTGCTCAGGTGGATTTTGGCCCATTCTTCCGCACACATTCCTCACATCCTGTATGGAGACACTAGTCCCCTGCATTGCTCAGGTGGATTTTGTCCCATTCTTCTGCACACACTCCTCACATCCTGTATGGAGACACTAGTCCCCTGCATTGCTCAGGTGGATTTTGTCCCATTCTTCTGCACACACTCCTCACATCCTGTATGGAGACACTAGTCGCCTGCATTGCTCAGGTGGATTTTGGCCCATTCTTCCGCACACACTCCTCACATCCTGTATGGAGACACTAGTCGCCTGCATTGCTCAGGTGGATTTTGGTCCATTCTTCCGCACACACTCCTCACATCCTGTATGGAGACACTAGTCGCCTGCATTGCTCAGGTGGATTTTGGCCCATTCTTCCGCACACATTCCTCACATCCTGTATGGAGACACTAGTCCCCTGCATTGCTCAGGTGGATTTTGTCCCATTCTTCTGCACACACTCCTCACATCCTGTATGGAGACACTAGTCACCTGCATTGCTCAGGTGGATTTTGGTCATTCTTTTGCACACACTCCTCACATCCTGTATGGAGACACTAGTCGCCTGCATTGCTCAGGTGGATTTTGGCCCATTCTTCCGCACACACACTCCTCACATCCTGTATGGAGACACTAGTCGCCTGCATTGCTCAGGTGGATTTTGGCCCATTCTTCTGCACACACTCCTCACATCCTGTATGGAGACACTAGTCACCTGCATTGCTCAGGTGGATTTTGGCCCATTCTTCTGCACACACTCCTCACATCCTGTATGCAGACACTAGTCACCTGCATTGCTCAGGTGGATTTTGGCCCATTCTTCTGCACACACTCCTCACATCCTGTATGCAGACACTAGTCACCTGCATTGCTCAGGTGGATTTTGGCCCATTCTTCCGCACACACTCCTCACATCCTGTATGGAGACACTAGTCGCCTGCATTGCTCAGGTGGATTTTGGCCCATTCTTCCGCACACACTCCTCACATCCTGTATGGAGACACTAGTCGCCTGCATTGCTCAGGTGGATTTTGGCCCATTCTTCCGCACACACTCCTCACATCCTGTATGGAGACACTAGTCGCCTGCATTGCTCAGGTGGATTTTGGCCCATTCTTCCGCACACACTCCTCACATCCTGTATGGAGACACTAGTCGCCTGCATTGCTCAGGTGGATTTTGGCCCATTCTTCCGCACACACTCCTCACATCCTGTATGGAGACACTAGTCGCCTGCATTGCTCAGGTGGATTTTGGCCCATTCTTCCGCACACACTCCTCACATCCTGTATGGAGACACTAGTCACCTGCATTGCTCAGGTGGATTTTGGCCCATTCTTCTGCACACACTCCTCACATCCTGTATGCAGACACTAGTCACCTGCATTGCTCAGGTGGATTTTGGCCCATTCTTCTGCACACACTCCTCACATCCTGTATGCAGACACTAGTCACCTGCATTGCTCAGGTGGATTTTGGCCCATTCTTCCGCACACACACTCCTCACATCTTGTATGGAGACACTAGTCGCCTGCATTGCTCAGGTGGATTTTGGCCCATTCTTCCGCACACACTCCTCACATCCTGTATGGAGACACTAGTCGCCTGCACTGCTCAGGTGGATTTTGTCCCATTCTTCTGCACACACTCCTCACATCCTGTATGGAGACACTAGTCGCCTGCATTGCTCAGGTGGATTTTGGCCCATTCTTCCGCACACACTCCTCACATCCTGTATGGAGACACTAGTCGCCTGCATTGCTCAGGTGGATTTTGGCCCATTCTTCCGCACACACTCCTCACATCCTGTATGGAGACACTAGTCGCCTGCATTGCTCAGGTGTATTTTGTCCCATTCTTCTGCACACACTCCTCACATCCTGTATGGAGACACTAGTCGCCTGCATTGCTCAGGTGGATTTTGTCCCATTCTTCTGCACACACTCCTCACATCCTGTATGGAGACACTAGTCGCCTGCATTGCTCAGGTGGATTTTGGCCCATTCTTCCGCACACACTCCTCACATCCTGTATGGAGACACTAGTCGCCTGCATTGCTCAGGTGGATTTTGGCCCATTCTTCCGCACACACTCCTCACATCCTGTATTTAGACACTAGTCACCTGCATTGCTCAGGTGGATTTTGGCCCATTTTTCCGCACACACTCCTCACATCCTGTATGGAGACACTAGTCCGCCTGCATTGCTCAGGTGGATTTTGGCCATTCTTCTGCACACACTCCTCACATCCTGTATGGAGTCACTAGTCGCCTGCATTGCTCAGGTGGATTTTGGCCCATTCTTCCACACACACTCCTCACATCCTGTATGGAGTCACTAGTCGCCTGCATTGCTCAGGTGGATTTTGGCCCATTCTTCTGCACACACTCCTCACATCCTGTATGGAGACACTAGTCACCTGCATTGCTCAGGTGGATTTTGGCCCATTCTTCCGCACACACACTCCTCACATCCTGTATGGAGACACTAGTCACCTGCATTGCTCAGGTGGATTTTGGCCCATTCTTCCACACACTCCTCACATCCTGTATGGAGACACTAGTCGCCTGCATTGCTCAGGTGGATATTGGACCATTCTTCCGCACACACTCCTCACATCCTGTATGGAGTCACTAGTCGCCTGCATTGCTCAGGTGGATTTTGGCCCATTCTTCCGCACACACTCCTCACATCCTGTATGAAGACACTAGTCGCCTGCATTGCTCAGGTGGATTTTGGCCCATTCTTCCGCACACACTCCTCACATCCTGTATGGAGACACTAGTCCCCTGCATTGCTCCGGTGGATATTGGACCATTCTTCCACACACACTCCTCACATCCTGTATGGAGACACTAGTCGCCTGCATTACTCAGGTGGATTTGGCCCATTCTTCCGCACACACTCCTCACATCCTGTATGGAGACACTAGTCCCCTGCATTGCTCCGGTGGATATTGGACCATTCTTCCACACACACTCCTCACATCCTGTATGGAGACACTAGTCGCCTGCATTACTCAGGTAGATTTTGGCCCATTCTTCCACACACACTCCTCACATCCTGTATGGAGACACTAGTCACCTGCATTGCTCAGGTGGATTTTGGCCCATTCTTCCGCACACACTCCTCACATCCTGTATGGAGACACTAGTCCCCTGCATTGCTCAGGTGGATTTTGGCCCATTCTTCCGCACACACTCCTCACATCCTGTATGGAGACACTAGTCGCCTGCATTGCTCAGGTGGATTTTGGCCATTCTTCCACACACACTCCTCACATCCTGTATGGAGACACTAGTCGCCTGCATTGCTCAGGTGGATTTTGGCCATTCTTCCGCACACACTCCTCACATCCTGTATGGAGACACTGGTCACCTGCATTGCTCAGGTGGATTTTGGCCATTCTTCCACACACACTCCTCACATCCTGTATGGAGACACTAGTCACCTGCATTGCTCAGGTGGATTTTGGCCCATTCTTCTGCACACACTCCTCACATCCTGTATGGAGACACTAGTCACCTGCATTGCTCAGGTGGATTTTGGCCCATTCTTCCGCACACACACTCCTCACATCCTGTATGGAGACACTAGTCGCCTGCATTGCTCAGGTGGATTTTGGCCCATTCTTCCGCACACGCTCCTCACATCCTGTATGGAGACACTAGTCCCTGCATTGCTCAGGTGGATTTTGGTCCATTCTTCCACACACACTCCTCACATCCTGTATGGAGACACTAGTCGCCTGCATTGCTCAGGTGGATTTTGGTCCATTCTTCCGCACACGCTCCTCACATCCTGTATGGAGACACTAGTCACCTGCATTGCTCAGGTGGAGTTTGGTCCATTCTTCCGCACACACTCCTCACATCCTGTATGGAGACACTAGTCGCCTGCATTGCTCAGGTGGATTTTGGTCCATTCTTCCGCACACACTCCTCACATCCTGTATGGAGACACTAGTCGCCTGCATTGCTCAGGTGGAGTTTGGTCCATTCTTCCGCACACACTCCTCACATCCTGTATGGAGACACTAGTCACCTGCATTGCTCAGGTGGATTTTGGCCCATTCTTCCGCACACACTCCTCACATCCTGTATGGAGACACTAGTCACCTGCATTGCTCAGGTGGATTTTGGTCCATTCTTCCGCACACACTCCTCACATCCTGTATGGAGACACTAGTCGCCTGCATTGCTCAGGTGGATTTTGGCCCATTCTTCCACACACACTCCTCACATCCTGTATGGAGACACTAATCGCCTGCATTGCTCAGGTGGATTTTGGCCCATTCTTCTGCACACACACTCCTCACATCCTGTATGGAGACACTAGTCGCCTGCATTGCTCAGGTGGATTTTGGCCCATTCTTCTGCACACACTCCTCACATCCTGTATATAGACACTAGTCGCCTGCATTGCTCAGGTGGATTTTGGTCCATTCTTCCGCACACGCTCCTCACATCCTGTATGGAGACACTAGTCACCTGCATTGCTCAGGTGGAGTTTGGTCCATTCTTCCGCACACACTCCTCACATCCTGTATGGAGACACTAGTCACCTGCATTGCTCAGGTGGATTTTGGTCCATTCTTCCGCACACACTCCTCACATCCTGTATGGAGACACTAGGCTCCTGCATTGCTCAGGTGGAGTTTGGTCCATTCTTCCGCACACACTCCTCACATCCTGTATGGAGACACTAGTCGCCTGCATTGCTCAGGTGGATTTTGGCCCATTCTTCCACACACACTCCTCACATCCTGTATGGAGACACTAGTCACCTGCATTGCTCAGGTGGATTTTGGCCCATTCTTCTGCACACACACTCCTCACATCCTGTATGGAGACACTAGTCGCCTGCATTGCTCAGGTGGATTTTGGCCCATTCTTCTGCACACACACTCCTCACATCCTGTATGGAGACACTAGTCGCCTGCATTGCTCAGGTGGATTTTGGCCCATTCTTCCACACACACTCCTCACATCCTGTATGGAGACACTAGTCGCCTGCATTGCTCAGGTGGATTTTGGCCCATTCTTCTGCACACACACTCCTCACATCCTGTATGGAGACACTAGTCGCCTGCATTGCTCAGGTGGATTTTGGCCCATTCTTCCGCACACACTCCTCACATCCTGTATGGAGACACTAGTCCCTGCATTGCTCAGGTGGCTTTTGGCCCATTCTTCCGCACACACTCCTCACATCCTGTATGGAGACACTAGTCGGCTGCATTGCTCAGGTGGATTTTGGCCCATTCTTCTGCACACACTCCTCACATCTTGTTTGGAGACACTAGTCCCTGCATTGCTCAGGTGGATTTTGGCCCATTCTTCCGCACACACTCCTCACATCTTGTTTGGAGACACTAGTCGCCTGCATTGCTCAGGTGGAGTTTGGCCCATTCTTCTGCACACACTCCTCACATCCTGTATGGAGACACTGGTCACCTGCATTGCTCAGGTGGATTTTGGCCCATTCTTCCGCACACACTCCTCACATCCTGTATGGAGACACTAGTCGCCTGCATTGCTCAGGTGGATTTGGCCCATTCTTCTGCACATGCTCCTCACATCCTGTATGGAGACACTAGTCACCTGCATTGCTCAGGTGGATTTTGGCCCATTCTTCCGCACACACTCCTCACATCCTGTATGGAGACACTAGTCGCCTGCATTGCTCAGGTGGATTTGGCCCATTCTTCTGCACACACTCCTCACATCCTGTATGGAGACACTAGTCGCCTGCATTGCTCAGGTGGATTTTGGCCCATTCGTCTGCACACACTCCTCACATCCTGTATGGAGACACTAGTCACCTGCATTGCTCAGGTGGATTTTGGCCCATTCTTCCGCACACACTCCTCACATCCTGTATGGAGACACTAGTCGCCTGCATTGCTCAGGTGGATTTTGGTCCATTCTTCCACACACACTCCTCACATCCTGTATGGAGACACTAGTCACCTGCATTGCTCAGGTGGATTTTGGCCCATTCTTCCGCACACACTCCTCACATCCTGTATGGAGACACTAGTCGCCTGCATTGCTCAGGTGGATATTGGACCATTCTTCTGCACACACTCCTCACATCCTGTATGGAGACACTAGTCGCCTGCATTGCTCAGGTGGATTTTGGCCCATTCTTCCACACACACTCCTCACATCCTGTATGGAGACACTAGTCGCCTGCATTGCTCAGGTGGAGTTTGGCCCATTCTTCTGCACACACTCCTCACATCCTGTATGGAGACACTAGTCGCCTGCGTTGCTCAGGTGGATTTTGGCGCATTCTTCCGCACACGCTCCTCACATCCTGTATGGAGACACTAGTCACCTGCATTGCTCAGGTGGATTTTGGCCCATTCTTCTGCACACACTCCTCACATCCTGTATGGAGACACTAGTCACCTGCATTGCTCAGGTGGATTTTGGTCCATTCTTCCGCACACACTCCTCATATCCTGTATGGAGACACTAGTCGCCTGCATTGCTCAGGTGGATTTTGTCCATTCTTCTGCACACACACTCCTCACATCCTGTATGGAGACACTAGTCGCCTGCATTGCTCAGGTGGATTTTGTCCATTCTTCTGCACACACACTCCTCACATCCTGTATGGAGACACTAGTCACCTGCATTGCTCAGGTGGATTTTGTCCATTCTTCTGCACACACACTCCTCACATCCTGTATGGAGACACTAGTCGCCTGCATTGCTCAGGTGGATTTTGCCCATTCTTCCGCACACGCTCCTCACATCCTGTATGGAGACACTAGTCGCCTGCATTGCTCAGGTGGATTTTGTCCATTCTTCTGCACACACACTCCTCACATCCTGTATGGAGACACTAGTCGCCTGCATTGCTCAGGTGGATTTTGTCCATTCTTCTGCACACACACTCCTCACATCCTGTATGGAGACACTAGTCGCCTGCATTGCTCAGGTGGACTTTGTCCCATTCTTCCGCACACACTCCTCACATCCTGTATGGAGACACTAGTCGCCTGCATTGCTCAGGTGGATTTTGGTCCATTCTTCCGAACACACACCTCACATACTGCAGGTCCCGTCTCCTTCTATGACCTCTGAGCTTTATTTCCTTTCAGACATTTTCTATTGGATTCTGCTCCGGTGATCACCTTTTCCATTCTAGCAGATTTATTTTCTTTGTCTGTGAGTTTCTTTGTGTTTGTGATTGTTATTTTGTGAAATGTCCTCCCGCGTTTCATCTTCATCATCTTTATAGATGGCAGCAAATATTTATCAGGATTTTCTCGATACATTTGTCCATTCATCCTTCCTTCTATTATATGAAGTTTGCCAGCGCCGTCTGCTGAATGATGTCCCCACCTCCACACTTCAGTGTTGGTGTTTTGGGTGTGATTTGCCTTTCGGCCTCCAAACATGGTGTGTATTATGGCCTCCGAAGAGTTTAGTTTTGGTCTCCTCTGACCAGACTATATTCTCCAGTATCTCACAGACTTGGCTAAATGTTATTGAGGAAACTTTAAATTCTCTTCAACCAGCTTTTTGTTCAGCAGTGGAGTTTTGCGTGGTGAGCGTGCATACAGGAGCGTGCATACAGGAGCGTGCATACAGGGGCGTGCATACAGGAGCGTGCATACAGGAGCGTGCATACAGGAGCGTGCATACAGGAGAGTGCATACAGGAGCGTGCATACAGGAGAGTGCATACAGGGGCGTGCATACAAGGGCGTGCATACAGGGGCGTGCATACAGGAGAGTGCATACAAGAGCGTGCATACAAGAGCGTGCATACAGGGGCGTGCATAGAGGAGCGTGCATAGAGGAGCGTGCATAGAGGGGCATGCATACATGAGCGTGCATACAGGAGCGTGCATACAGGGGCGTGCATACAGGAGCGTGCATACAGGAGCGTGCATACAGGAGCGTGCATACAGGGGCGTGCATACAGGAGCGTGCATACAGGAGCCTGCATACAGGGGCGTGCATACAGGAGAGTGCATACAAGAGCGTGCATACAAGAGCGTGCATAGAGGAGCGTGCATAGAGGAGCGTGCATAGAGGGGCATGCATACATGAGCGTGCATACAGGAGCGTGCATACAGGGGCGTGCATACAGGAGCGTGCATACAGGGGCGTGCATACAGGAGCGTGCATACAGGGGCATGCATACAGGAGCGTGCATACAGGAGCGTGCATACAGGAGCGTGCATACAGGGGCGCGCATACAGGGGAGCGCATACAGGGGCTTGCATACAGGGGCTTGCATACAGGAGCGTGCATACAGGGGCGTGCATACAGGGACGTGCATACAAGAGCGTGCATACAAGGACGCGCATACAGGGGCGCGCATACAGGGGCTTGCATACAGGAGCGTGCATACAGGGGCATGCATACAGGAGAGTGCATACAAGAGCATGCATACAGGGGCGTGCATACAGGGGCGTGCATAGAGGAGCGTGCATAGAGGAGCGTGCATACAGGAGCGTGCATACAGGGGCGTGCATACAAGCCGTGGAGGGGGAGTGCATTACTTATTATTTTCTTTGAAACAATTGTCCCTGCTGATTCCAGGTCTTTCTGTAGCTCTCCACAGTTGTTTCTTGGCTCTTGGACATATCTTCTGATCATTCTTTTCATTCCTCTGAAACCTTTCGTGGCCTGTTTATGGTAAATTACGCTCTTTCCTCTTTGGGATTATGGCCCCAACAATCACTGGAACCTTCAATAGTTTAGAGATTCTTCTGTAAGCAATGCCATCAGTATGTCTTACATTAATAAGGTTGTGAAGGATTTGGGACAGCTCACTGGTTTTTCTCATCATGTGATGTTTCTTGTGTGACACTTTAGTAATGAGACTCCTTTTTTTTGGTCATTAGTTGAATCAGCTAATATTATTTTTCACTAAGTGGCCGTTTTGCTTTCTAATTACTGATAGATTTCAGCGGGGGTCAGGACTTTCCAGGGTTTTTTGCCCCTCTGTTACAATCATGTGATCAATACTTTTTCCTTTTTTATTATTACACAAAATTTATTGACATCTTTGGTTTGATTTCTTTGCCTGTGTGGATTGGATGGGTTGTAACCGACATCTGGTGAGCTTTAGGAATATATTTGCTTTGAGAATTGGTGACTAGAGTTGAGCTGATTGCTAATAATCCGGGTCCGGTGGATCAGTGGCGGGTTGACAAGGAAGTCCGGATCCGATCCGGAATCTGGCTCAATATATGTCAATGAGCGAGAGAGAGAGAAAAAAAACCAAAAACCCCGAATCCGGAATCCCGCGTCTGGGTCGGACCCGGATCTACCGCTGAAACCGTGCGGATCTGGATTTTTCAAGTCCGGGTCCGCTCTGCACTATTGGTGACGTGTTCAATACTTATTTCACCCACTGTATATTTATATACAGGAGATGCCCCGGTTATACCAGCTGTAGAGGAATGTATCCCACACCATAACACCGCTCCTCCGTGCCCTGAGCGGTGATGGTACCTTCCTGCTGGGTTGATACTTTTCGGATTTCTGTATCCTATAGGTGGCGCCAGAGTTCACGTCCTCTCTGAACAGCCTCCAATGGCACCTGCAGCCCCCCATAGTTTCGCCCTCAATGTGTCCCCTCGAAATTCCAGAATTGTATTTCTTAATCCGATCGTCTCGTTGAGGCGCCACCGATAATTGAATACGACGCTGACTTGACGACTATTTTCCTCCGTCTCGGTACCAGTGAAGTCTTAAGCCGCGGGATGTTCTGGAGCGTTAACGCGTGTGATTGTCCCTGGCAGCCACAAATTAATTAAAAGTAGACGGGAGCTGGCGGAGGACGCGGCCGGGGTTTTCTCGCACGCTCCTCGCCGCTGCGCCGCGTAAGTAGCGGGCTCTTTTGTTCCTGCGCGCCCTGTTTCATTTCGACTCTCATTGTCCTCATTGTTCTGTGGAACAGGAGGGGTCTGGGCCAGGAGCAGCCAAGGTCCCCGCTAATGACGGGAAGTCTTTAAAGCTAGCACTACATTTCATCTTCTCGGCGGGAGACATAGGATGCATCCCGCGTTTGATCCCCACCGCGCAAGTTTGCTTCTAGTTAATTAACAGATCCCTATTACACACTCTCATCTCCAAGCACAGAGGAGGCCCATAAGGAGGTGACTCAAGGCCGAGCGCCAGGAATTAGCAAAAACCAGTTGTTTTAAGACTAATGTTCCAAGAGGAGAAGGGAAAAAACACAAATGTCCTTCCCGCTCCGCTGTTCTGCGCTTTGTTCGCTTCACTTCATATCTGATCCTTTATCTGCGGC
>NW_027443822.1:0-34572 GCF_048569485.1 Anomaloglossus baeobatrachus | reverse complement strand
AGATTTCTACTTATTTTATTAAATATTATCTCCACCAAACAGGACAAGCTTGCATCTGTTATAGTTTTGGAGAAAAATGTGTTCATTTCATGTATGCGCGAAATGCCTTAAAAATGGCTTTAAAATGGATTTGGAGCATGGAGACGATTATCTCGGGATTGCAAGATAACCAAACAAAACTTTTAGTGGATTTCTACTTATTTTATTAAATATCATCTCCACCAAACAGGACAAGCTTGCATCTGTTATAGTTTTGGAGAAAAATGTGTTCATTTCATGTATGCGCGAAATGCCTTAAAAATGGCTTTAAAATGGATTTGGAGCATGGAGACGATTATCTCGGGATTGCAAGATAACCAAACAAAACTTTTAGTGGATTTCTACTTATTTTATTAAATATCATCTCCACCAAACAGGACAAGCTTGCATCTGTTATAGTTTTGGAGAAAAATGTGTTCATTTCATGTATGCGCGAAATGCCTTAAAAATGGCTTTAAAATGGATTTGGAGCATGGAGACGATTATCTCGGGATTGCAAGATAACCAAACAAAACTTTTAGTGGATTTCTACTTATTTTATTAAATATCATCTCCACCAAACAGGACAAGCTTGCATCTGTTATAGTTTTGGAGAAAAATGTGTTCATTTCATGTATGCGCGAAATGCCTTAAAAATGGCTTTAAAATGGATTTGGAGCATGGAGACGATTATCTCGGGATTGCAAGATAACCAAACAAAACTTTTAGTGGATTTCTACTTATTTTATTAAATATCATCTCCACCAAACAGGACAAGCTTGCATCTGTTATAGTTTTGGAGAAAAATGTGTTCATTTCATGTATGCGCGAAATGCCTTAAAAATGGCTTTAAAATGGATTTGGAGCATGGAGACGATTATCTCGGGATTGCAAGATAACCAAACAAAACTTTTAGTGGATTTCTACTTATTTTATTAAATATCATCTCCACCAAACAGGACAAGCTTGCATCTGTTATAGTTTTGGAGAAAAATGTGTTCATTTCATGTATGCGCGAAATGCCTTAAAAATGGCTTTAAAATGGATTTGGAGCATGGAGACGATTATCTCGGGATTGCAAGATAACCAAACAAAACTTTTAGTGGATTTCTACTTATTTTATTAAATATCATCTCCACCAAACAGGACAAGCTTGCATCTGTTATAGTTTTGGAGAAAAATGTGTTCATTTCATGTATGCGCGAAATGCCTTAAAAATGGCTTTAAAATGGATTTGGAGCATGGAGACGATTATCTCGGGATTGCAAGATAACCAAACAAAACTTTTAGTGGATTTCTACTTATTTTATTAAATATCATCTCCACCAAACAGGACAAGCTTGCATCTGTTATAGTTTTGGAGAAAAATGTGTTCATTTCATGTATGCGCGAAATGCCTTAAAAATGGCTTTAAAATGGATTTGGAGCATGGAGACGATTATCTCGGGATTGCAAGATAACCAAACAAAACTTTTAGTGGATTTCTACTTATTTTATTAAATATCATCTCCACCAAACAGGACAAGCTTGCATCTGTTATAGTTTTGGAGAAAAATGTGTTCATTTCATGTATGCGCGAAATGCCTTAAAAATGGCTTTAAAATGGATTTGGAGCATGGAGACGATTATCTCGGGATTGCAAGATAACCAAACAAAACTTTTAGTGGATTTCTACTTATTTTATTAAATATCATCTCCACCAAACAGGACAAGCTTGCATCTGTTATAGTTTTGGAGAAAAATGTGTTCATTTCATGTATGCGCGAAATGCCTTAAAAATGGCTTTAAAATGGATTTGGAGCATGGAGACGATTATCTCGGGATTGCAAGATAACCAAACAAAACTTTTAGTGGATTTCTACTTATTTTATTAAATATCATCTCCACCAAACAGGACAAGCTTGCATCTGTTATAGTTTTGGAGAAAAATGTGTTCATTTCATGTATGCGCGAAATGCCTTAAAAATGGCTTTAAAATGGATTTGGAGCATGGAGACGATTATCTCGGGATTGCAAGATAACCAAACAAAACTTTTAGTGGATTTCTACTTATTTTATTAAATATCATCTCCACCAAACAGGACAAGCTTGCATGTGTTATAGTTTTGGAGAAAAATGTGTTCATTTCATGTATGCGCAAATGCCTTTGAAATGGCTTTAAAATGGATTTGGAGCATGGAGACGATTATCTCGGGATTGCAAGATAACCAAAAAAAACTTTTAGTGGATTTCTACTTATTTTATTAAATATCATCTCCACCAAACAGGACAAGCTTGCATCTGTTATAGTTTTGGAGAAAAATGTGTTCATTTCATGTATGCGCGAAATGCCTTAAAAAATGGCTTTAAAATGGATTTGGAGCATGGAGACGATTATCTCAAGATTGCAAGATAACCAAACAAAACTTTTAGTGGATTTCTACTTATTTTAATAAATATCATCTCCACCAAACAGGACAAGCTTGCATCTGTTATAGTTTTGGAGAAAAATGTGTTCATTTCATGTATGCGCGAAATGCCTTAAAAATGGCTTTAAAATGGATTTGGAGCATGGAGACGATTATCTCGGGATTGCAAGATAACCAAACAAAACTTTTAGTGGATTTCTACTTATTTTATTAAATATCATCTCCACCAAACAGGACAAGCTTGCATGTGTTATAGTTTTGGAGAAAAATGTGTTCATTTCATGTATGCGCAAAATGCCTTTGAAATGGCTTTAAAATGGATTTGGAGCATGGAGACGATTATCTCAGGATGGCAATATAAACAAACGAAACTTTTAGTAGATTTCTACTTATTTTATTAAATATTATCTCCACCAAACAGGACAAGCTTGCATCTGTTATAGTTTTGGAGAAAAATGTGTTCATTTCATGTATGCGCGAAATGCCTTAAAAAATGGCTTTAAAATGGATTTGGAGCATGGAGACGATTATCTCGGGATTGCAAGATAACCAAACAAAACTTTTAGTGGATTTCTACTTATTTTAATAAATATCATCTCCACCAAACAGGACAAGCTTGCATCTGTTATAGTTTTGGAGAAAAATGTGTTCATTTCATGTATGCGCGAAATGCCTTAAAAATGGCTTTAAAATGGATTTGGAGCATGGAGACGATTATCTCGGGATTGCAAGATAACCAAACAAAACTTTTAGTGGATTTCTACTTATTTTATTAAATATCATCTCCACCAAACAGGACAAGCTTGCATCTGTTATAGTTTTGGAGAAAAATGTGTTCATTTCATGTATGCGCGAAATGCCTTAAAAATGGCTTTAAAATGGATTTGGAGCATGGAGACGATTATCTCGGGATTGCAAGATAACCAAACAAAACTTTTAGTGGATTTCTACTTATTTTATTAAATATCATCTCCACCAAACAGGACAAGCTTGCATGTGTTATAGTTTTGGAGAAAAATGTGTTCATTTCATGTATGCGCAAAATGCCTTTGAAATGGCTTTAAAATGGATTTGGAGCATGGAGACGATTATCTCAGGATGGCAATATAAACAAACGAAACTTTTAGTAGATTTCTACTTATTTTATTAAATATTATCTCCACCAAACAGGACAAGCTTGCATCTGTTATAGTTTTGGAGAAAAATGTGTTCATTTCATGTATGCGCGAAATGCCTTAAAAATGGCTTTAAAATGGATTTGGAGCATGGAGACGATTATCTCGGGATTGCAAGATAACCAAACAAAACTTTTAGTGGATTTCTACTTATTTTATTAAATATCATCTCCACCAAACAGGACAAGCTTGCATCTGTTATAGTTTTGGAGAAAAATGTGTTCATTTCATGTATGCGCGAAATGCCTTAAAAATGGCTTTAAAATGGATTTGGAGCATGGAGACGATTATCTCGGGATTGCAAGATAACCAAACAAAACTTTTAGTGGATTTCTACTTATTTTATTAAATATCATCTCCACCAAACAGGACAAGCTTGCATCTGTTATAGTTTTGGAGAAAAATGTGTTCATTTCATGTATGCGCGAAATGCCTTAAAAATGGCTTTAAAATGGATTTGGAGCATGGAGACGATTATCTCGGGATTGCAATATAACCAAACAAAACTTTTAGTGGATTTCTACTTATTTTATTAAATATCATCTCCACCAAACAGGACAAGCTTGCATCTGTTATAGTTTTGGAGAAAAATGTGTTCATTTCATGTATGCGCGAAATGCCTTAAAAATGGCTTTAAAATGGATTTGGAGCATGGAGACGATTATCTCGGGATTGCAAGATAACCAAACAAAACTTTTAGTGGATTTCTACTTATTTTATTAAATATCATCTCCACAAACAGGACAAGCTTGCATCTGTTATAGTTTTGGAGAAAAATGTGTTCATTTCATGTATGCGCGAAATGCCTTAAAAATGGCTTTAAAATGGATTTGGAGCATGGAGACGATTATCTCGGGATTGCAAGATAACCAAACAAAACTTTTAGTGGATTTCTACTTATTTTATTAAATATCATCTCCACCAAACAGGACAAGCTTGCATCTGTTATAGTTTTGGAGAAAAATGTGTTCATTTCATGTATGCGCGAAATGCCTTAAAAATGGCTTTAAAATGGATTTGGAGCATGGAGACGATTATCTCGGGATTGCAAGATAACCAAACAAAACTTTTAGTGGATTTCTACTTATTTTATTAAATATCATCTCCACCAAACAGGACAAGCTTGCATCTGTTATAGTTTTGGAGAAAAATGTGTTCATTTCATGTATGCGCGAAATGCCTTAAAAATGGCTTTAAAATGGATTTGGAGCATGGAGACGATTATCTCGGGATTGCAAGATAACCAAACAAAACTTTTAGTGGATTTCTACTTATTTTATTAAATATCATCTCCACCAAACAGGACAAGCTTGCATCTGTTATAGTTTTGGAGAAAAATGTGTTCATTTCATGTATGCGCGAAATGCCTTAAAAATGGCTTTAAAATGGATTTGGAGCATGGAGACGATTATCTCGGGATTGCAAGATAACCAAACAAAACTTTTAGTGGATTTCTACTTATTTTATTAAATATCATCTCCACCAAACAGGACAAGCTTGCATCTGTTATAGTTTTGGAGAAAAATGTGTTCATTTCATGTATGCGCGAAATGCCTTAAAAATGGCTTTAAAATGGATTTGGAGCATGGAGACGATTATCTCGGGATTGCAAGATAACCAAACAAAACTTTTAGTGGATTTCTACTTATTTTATTAAATATCATCTCCACCAAACAGGACAAGCTTGCATCTGTTATAGTTTTGGAGAAAAATGTGTTCATTTCATGTATGCGCGAAATGCCTTAAAAATGGCTTTTAAAATGGATTTGGAGCATGGAGACGATTATCTCGGGATTGCAAGATAACCAAACAAAACTTTTAGTGGATTTCTACTTATTTTATTAAATATCATCTCCACCAAACAGGACAAGCTTGCATCTGTTATAGTTTTGGAGAAAAATGTGTTCATTTCATGTATGCGCGAAATGCCTTAAAAATGGCTTTAAAATGGATTTGGAGCATGGAGACGATTATCTCGGGATTGCAAGATAACCAAACAAAACTTTTAGTGGATTTCTACTTATTTTATTAAATATCATCTCCACCAAACAGGACAAGCTTGCATGTGTTATAGTTTTGGAGAAAAATGTGTTCATTTCATGTATGCGCAAAATGCCTTTGAAATGGCTTTAAAATGGATTTGGAGCATGGAGACGATTATCTCGGGATTGCAAGATAACCAAAAAAAACTTTTAGTGGATTTCTACTTATTTTATTAAATATCATCTCCACCAAACAGGACAAGCTTGCATCTGTTATAGTTTTGGAGAAAAATGTGTTCATTTCATGTATGCGCGAAATGCCTTAAAAAATGGCTTTAAAATGGATTTGGAGCATGGAGACGATTATCTCAAGATTGCAAGATAACCAAACAAAACTTTTAGTGGATTTCTACTTATTTTAATAAATATCATCTCCACCAAACAGGACAAGCTTGCATCTGTTATAGTTTTGGAGAAAAATGTGTTCATTTCATGTAATGCGCGAAATGCCTTAAAATGGCTTTAAAATGGATTTGGAGCATGGAGACGATTATCTCGGATTGCAAGATAACCAAACAAAACTTTTAGTGGATTTCTACTTATTTTATTAAATATCATCTCCACCAAACAGGACAAGCTTGCATGTGTTATAGTTTTGGAGAAAAATGTGTTCATTTCATGTATGCGCAAAATGCCTTTGAAATGGCTTTAAAATGGATTTGGAGCATGGAGACGATTATCTCAGGATGGCAATATAAACAAACGAAACTTTTAGTAGATTTCTACTTATTTTATTAAATATTATCTCCACCAAACAGGACAAGCTTGCATCTGTTATAGTTTTGGAGAAAAATGTGTTCATTTCATGTATGCGCGAAATGCCTTAAAAAATGGCTTTAAAATGGATTTGGAGCATGGAGACGATTATCTCGGGATTGCAAGATAACCAAACAAAACTTTTAGTGGATTTCTACTTATTTTAATAAATATCATCTCCACCAAACAGGACAAGCTTGCATCTGTTATAGTTTTGGAGAAAAATGTGTTCATTTCATGTATGCGCGAAATGCCTTAAAAATGGCTTTAAAATGGATTTGGAGCATGGAGACGATTATCTCGGGATTGCAAGATAACCAAACAAAACTTTTAGTGGATTTCTACTTATTTTATTAAATATCATCTCCACCAAACAGGACAAGCTTGCATCTGTTATAGTTTTGGAGAAAAATGTGTTCATTTCATGTATGCGCGAAATGCCTTAAAAATGGCTTTAAAATGGATTGGAGCATGGAGACGATTATCTCGGGATTGCAAGATAACCAAACAAAACTTTTAGTGGATTTCTACTTATTTTATTAAATATCATCTCCACCAAACAGGACAAGCTTGCATGTGTTATAGTTTTGGAGAAAAATGTGTTCATTTCATGTATGCGCAAAATGCCTTTGAAATGGCTTTAAAATGGATTTGGAGCATGGAGACGATTATCTCAGGATGGCAATATAAACAAACGAAACTTTTAGTAGATTTCTACTTATTTTATTAAATATTATCTCCACCAAACAGGACAAGCTTGCATCTGTTATAGTTTTGGAGAAAAATGTGTTCATTTCATGTATGCGCGAAATGCCTTAAAAATGGCTTTAAAATGGATTTGGAGCATGGAGACGATTATCTCGGGATTGCAAGATAACCAAACAAAACTTTTAGTGGATTTCTACTTATTTTATTAAATATCATCTCCACCAAACAGGACAAGCTTGCATCTGTTATAGTTTTGGAGAAAAATGTGTTCATTTCATGTATGCGCGAAATGCCTTAAAAATGGCTTTAAAATGGATTTGGAGCATGGAGACGATTATCTCGGGATTGCAAGATAACCAAACAAAACTTTTAGTGGATTTCTACTTATTTTATTAAATATCATCTCCACCAAACAGGACAAGCTTGCATCTGTTATAGTTTTGGAGAAAAATGTGTTCATTTCATGTATGCGCGAAATGCCTTAAAAATGGCTTTAAAATTGATTTGGAGCATGGAGACGATTATCTCGGGATTGCAAGATAACCAAACAAAACTTTTAGTGGATTTCTACTTATTTTATTAAATATCATCTCCACCAAACAGGACAAGCTTGCATGTGTTATAGTTTTGGAGAAAAATGTGTTCATTTCATGTATGCGCAAAATGCCTTTGAAATGGCTTTAAAATGGATTTGGAGCATGGAGACGATTATCTCGGGATTGCAAGATAACCAAAAAAAACTTTTAGTGGATTTCTACTTATTTTATTAAATATCATCTCCACCAAACAGGACAAGCTTGCATCTGTTATAGTTTTGGAGAAAAATGTGTTCATTTCATGTATGCGCGAAATGCCTTAAAAATGGCTTTAAAATGGATTTGGAGCATGGAGACGATTATCTCGGGATTGCAAGATAACCAAACAAAACTTTTAGTGGATTTCTACTTATTTTATTAAATATCATCTCCACCAAACAGGACAAGCTTGCATCTGTTATAGTTTTGGAGAAAAATGTGTTCATTTCATGTATGCGCGAAATGCCTTAAAAATGGCTTTAAAATGGATTTGGAGCATGGAGACGATTATCTCGGGATTGCAAGATAACCAAACAAAACTTTTAGTGGATTTCTACTTATTTTATTAAATATCATCTCCACCAAACAGGACAAGCTTGCATCTGTTATAGTTTTGGAGAAAAATGTGTTCATTTCATGTATGCGCGAAATGCCTTAAAAATGGCTTTAAAATGGATTTGGAGCATGGAGACGATTATCTCGGGATTGCAAGATAACCAAACAAAACTTTTAGTGGATTTCTACTTATTTTATTAAATATCATCTCCACCAAACAGGACAAGCTTGCATCTGTTATAGTTTTGGAGAAAAATGTGTTCATTTCATGTATGCGCGAAATGCCTTAAAAATGGCTTTAAAATGGATTTGGAGCATGGAGACGATTATCTCGGGATTGCAATATAACCAAACAAAACTTTTAGTGGATTTCTACTTATTTTATTAAATATCATCTCCACCAAACAGGACAAGCTTGCATCTGTTATAGTTTTGGAGAAAAATGTGTTCATTTCATGTATGCGCGAAATGCCTTAAAAATGGCTTTAAAATGGATTTGGAGCATGGAGACGATTATCTCGGGATTGCAAGATAACCAAACAAAACTTTTAGTGGATTTCTACTTATTTTATTAAATATCATCTCCACCAAACAGGACAAGCTTGCATCTGTTATAGTTTTGGAGAAAAATGTGTTCATTTCATGTATGCGCGAAATGCCTTAAAAATGGCTTTAAAATGGATTTGGAGCATGGAGACGATTATCTCGGGATTGCAAGATAACCAAACAAAACTTTTAGTGGATTTCTACTTATTTTATTAAATATCATCTCCACCAAACAGGACAAGCTTGCATCTGTTATAGTTTTGGAGAAAAATGTGTTCATTTCATGTATGCGCGAAATGCCTTAAAAATGGCTTTAAAATGGATTTGGAGCATGGAGACGATTATCTCGGGATTGCAAGATAACCAAACAAAACTTTTAGTGGATTTCTACTTATTTTATTAAATATCATCTCCACCAAACAGGACAAGCTTGCATCTGTTATAGTTTTGGAGAAAAATGTGTTCATTTCATGTATGCGCGAAATGCCTTAAAAATGGCTTTAAAATGGATTTGGAGCATGGAGACGATTATCTCGGGATTGCAATATAACCAAACAAAACTTTTAGTGGATTTCTACTTATTTTATTAAATATCATCTCCACCAAACAGGACAAGCTTGCATCTGTTATAGTTTTGGAGAAAAATGTGTTCATTTCATGTATGCGCGAAATGCCTTAAAAATGGCTTTAAAATGGATTTGGAGCATGGAGACGATTATCTCGGGATTGCAAGATAACCAAACAAAACTTTTAGTGGATTTCTACTTATTTTATTAAATATCATCTCCACCAAACAGGACAAGCTTGCATCTGTTATAGTTTTGGAGAAAAATGTGTTCATTTCATGTATGCGCGAAATGCCTTAAAAATGGCTTTAAAATGGATTTGGAGCATGGAGACGATTATCTCGGGATTGCAAGATAACCAAACAAAACTTTTAGTGGATTTCTACTTATTTTATTAAATATCATCTCCACCAAACAGGACAAGCTTGCATCTGTTATAGTTTTGGAGAAAAATGTGTTCATTTCATGTATGCGCGAAATGCCTTAAAAATGGCTTTTAAATGGATTTGGAGCATGGAGACGATTATCTCGGGATTGCAAGATAACCAAACAAAACTTTTAGTGGATTTCTACTTATTTTATTAAATATCATCTCCACCAAACAGGACAATCTTGCATCTGTTATAGTTTTGGAGAAAAATGTGTTCATTTCATGTATGAGCGAAATGCCTTAAAAATGGCTTTAAAATGGATTTGGAGCATGGAGACGATTATCTCGGGATTGCAATATAACCAAACAAAACTTTTAGTGGATTTCTACTTATTTTATTAAATATCATCTCCACCAAACAGGACAAGCTTGCATCTGTTATAGTTTTGGAGAAAAATGTGTTCATTTCATGTATGCGCGAAATGCCTTAAAAATGGCTTTAAAATGGATTTGGAGCATGGAGACGATTATCTCGGGATTGCAAGATAACCAAACAAAACTTTTAGTGGATTTCTACTTATTTTATTAAATATCATCTCCACCAAACAGGACAAGCTTGCATCTGTTATAGTTTTGGAGAAAAATGTGTTCATTTCATGTATGCGCGAAATGCCTTAAAAATGGCTTTAAAATGGATTTGGAGCATGGAGACGATTATCTCGGGATTGCAAGATAACCAAACAAAACTTTTAGTGGATTTCTACTTATTTTATTAAATATCATCTCCACCAAACAGGACAAGCTTGCATCTGTTATAGTTTTGGAGAAAAATGTGTTCATTTCATGTATGCGCGAAATGCCTTAAAAATGGCTTTAAAATGGATTTGGAGCATGGAGACGATTATCTCGGGATTGCAAGATAACCAAACAAAACTTTTAGTGGATTTCTACTTATTTTATTAAATATCATCTCCACCAAACAGGACAAGCTTGCATCTGTTATAGTTTTGGAGAAAAATGTGTTCATTTCATGTATGCGCGAAATGCCTTAAAAATGGCTTTAAAATGGATTTGGAGCATGGAGACGATTATCTCGGGATTGCAAGATAACCAAACAAAACTTTTAGTGGATTTCTACTTATTTTATTAAATATCATCTCCACCAAACAGGACAAGCTTGCATCTGTTATAGTTTTGGAGAAAAATGTGTTCATTTCATGTATGCGCGAAATGCCTTAAAAATGGCTTTAAAATGGATTTGGAGCATGGAGACGATTATCTCGGGATTGCAAGATAACCAAACAAAACTTTTAGTGGATTTCTACTTATTTTATTAAATATCATCTCCACCAAACAGGACAAGCTTGCATCTGTTATAGTTTTGGAGAAAAATGTGTTCATTTCATGTATGCGCGAAATGCCTTAAAAATGGCTTTAAAATGGATTTGGAGCATGGAGACGATTATCTCGGGATTGCAAGATAACCAAACAAAACTTTTAGTGGATTTCTACTTATTTTATTAAATATCATCTCCACCAAACAGGACAAGCTTGCATCTGTTATAGTTTTGGAGAAAAATGTGTTCATTTCATGTATGCGCGAAATGCCTTAAAAATGGCTTTAAAATGGATTTGGAGCATGGAGACGATTATCTCGGGATTGCAATATAACCAAACAAAACTTTTAGTGGATTTCTACTTATTTTATTAAATATCATCTCCACCAAACAGGACAAGCTTGCATCTGTTATAGTTTTGGAGAAAAATGTGTTCATTTCATGTATGCGCGAAATGCCTTAAAAATGGCTTTAAAATGGATTTGGAGCATGGAGACGATTATCTCGGGATTGCAAGATAACCAAACAAAACTTTTAGTGGATTTCTACTTATTTTATTAAATATCATCTCCACCAAACAGGACAAGCTTGCATCTGTTATAGTTTTGGAGAAAAATGTGTTCATTTCATGTATGCGCGAAATGCCTTAAAAATGGCTTTAAAATGGATTTGGAGCATGGAGACGATAATCTCGGGATTGCAAGATAACCAAACAAAACTTTTAGTGGATTTCTACTTATTTTATTAAATATCATCTCCACCAAACAGGACAAGCTTGCATCTGTTATAGTTTTGGAGAAAAATGTGTTCATTTCATGTATGCGCGAAATGCCTTAAAAATGGCTTTAAAATGGATTTGGAGCATGGAGACGATTATCTCGGGATTGCAAGATAACCAAACAAAACTTTTAGTGGATTTCTACTTATTTTATTAAATATCATCTCCACCAAACAGGACAAGCTTGCATGTGTTATAGTTTTGGAGAAAAATGTGTTCATTTTATGTATGCGCAAAATGCCTTTGAAATGGCTTTAAAATGGATTTGGAGCATGGAGACGATTATCTCGGGATTGCAAGATAACCAAAAAAAACTTTTAGTGGATTTCTACTTATTTTATTAAATATCATCTCCACCAAACAGGACAAGCTTGCATCTGTTATAGTTTTGGAGAAAAATGTGTTCATTTCATGTATGCGCGAAATGCCTTAAAAATGGCTTTAAAATGGATTTGGAGCATGGAGACGATTATCTCGGGATTGCAAGATAACCAAACAAAACTTTTAGTGGATTTCTACTTATTTTATTAAATATCATCTCCACCAAACAGGACAAGCTTGCATCTGTTATAGTTTTGGAGAAAAATGTGTTCATTTCATGTATGCGCGAAATGCCTTAAAAATGGCTTTAAAATGGATTTGGAGCATGGAGACGATTATCTCGGGATTGCAAGATAACCAAACAAAACTTTTAGTGGATTTCTACTTATTTTATTAAATATCATCTCCACCAAACAGGACAAGCTTGCATCTGTTATAGTTTTGGAGAAAAATGTGTTCATTTCATGTATGCGCGAAATGCCTTAAAAATGGCTTTAAAATGGATTTGGAGCATGGAGACGATTATCTCGGGATTGCAAGATAACCAAACAAAACTTTTAGTGGATTTCTACTTATTTTATTAAATATCATCTCCACCAAACAGGACAAGCTTGCATGTGTTATAGTTTTGGAGAAAAATGTGTTCATTTCATGTATGCGCAAAATGCCTTTGAAATGGCTTTAAAATGGATTTGGAGCATGGAGACGATTATCTCAGGATGGCAATATAAACAAACGAAACTTTTAGTAGATTTCTACTTATTTTATTAAATATTATCTCCACCAAACAGGACAAGCTTGCATCTGTTATAGTTTTGGAGAAAAATGTGTTCATTTCATGTATGCGCGAAATGCCTTAAAAAATGGCTTTAAAATGGATTTGGAGCATGGAGACGATTATCTCGGGATTGCAAGATAACCAAACAAAACTTTTAGTGGATTTCTACTTATTTTAATAAATATCATCTCCACCAAACAGGACAAGCTTGCATCTGTTATAGTTTTGGAGAAAAATGTGTTCATTTCATGTATGCGCGAAATGCCTTAAAAATGGCTTTAAAATGGATTTGGAGCATGGAGACGATTATCTCGGGATTGCAAGATAACCAAACAAAACTTTTAGTGGATTTCTACTTATTTTATTAAATATCATCTCCACCAAACAGGACAAGCTTGCATCTGTTATAGTTTTGGAGAAAAATGTGTTCATTTCATGTATGCGCGAAATGCCTTAAAAATGGCTTTAAAATGGATTTGGAGCATGGAGACGATTATCTCGGGATTGCAAGATAACCAAACAAAACTTTTAGTGGATTTCTACTTATTTTATTAAATATCATCTCCACCAAACAGGACAAGCTTGCATGTGTTATAGTTTTGGAGAAAAATGTGTTCATTTCATGTATGCGCAAAATGCCTTTGAAATGGCTTTAAAATGGATTTGGAGCATGGAGACGATTATCTCAGGATGGCAATATAAACAAACAAAACTTTTAGTAGATTTCTACTTATTTTATTAAATATTATCTCCACCAAACAGGACAAGCTTGCATCTGTTATAGTTTTGGAGAAAAATGTGTTCATTTCATGTATGCGCGAAATGCCTTAAAAATGGCTTTAAAATGGATTTGGAGCATGGAGACGATTATCTCGGGATTGCAAGATAACCAAACAAAACTTTTAGTGGATTTCTACTTATTTTATTAAATATCATCTCCACCAAACAGGACAAGCTTGCATCTGTTATAGTTTTGGAGAAAAATGTGTTCATTTCATGTATGCGCGAAATGCCTTAAAAATGGCTTTAAAATGGATTTGGAGCATGGAGACGATTATCTCGGGATTGCAAGATAACCAAACAAAACTTTTAGTGGATTTCTACTTATTTTATTAAATATCATCTCCACCAAACAGGACAAGCTTGCATCTGTTATAGTTTTGGAGAAAAATGTGTTCATTTCATGTATGCGCGAAATGCCTTAAAAATGGCTTTAAAATGGATTTGGAGCATGGAGACGATTATCTCGGGATTGCAAGATAACCAAACAAAACTTTTAGTGGATTTCTACTTATTTTATTAAATATCATCTCCACCAAACAGGACAAGCTTGCATGTGTTATAGTTTTGGAGAAAAATGTGTTCATTTCATGTATGCGCAAAATGCCTTTGAAATGGCTTTAAAATGGATTTGGAGCATGGAGACGATTATCTCGGGATTGCAAGATAACCAAACAAAACTTTTAGTGGATTTCTACTTATTTTATTAAATATCATCTCCACCAAACAGGACAAGCTTGCATGTGTTATAGTTTTGGAGAAAAATGTGTTCATTTCATGTATGCGCAAAATGCCTTTGAAATGGCTTTAAAATGGATTTGGAGCATGGAGACGATTATCTCAGGATGGCAATATAAACAAACGAAACTTTTAGTAGATTTCTACTTATTTTATTAAATATTATCTCCACCAAACAGGACAAGCTTGCATCTGTTATAGTTTTGGAGAAAAATGTGTTCATTTCATGTATGCGCGAAATGCCTTAAAAAATGGCTTTAAAATGGATTTGAGCATGGAGACGATTATCTCAGGATGGCAATATAAACAAACGAAACTTTTAGTAGATTTCTACTTATTTTATTAAATATTATCTCCACCAAACAGGACAAGCTTGCATCTGTTATAGTTTTGGAGAAAAATGTGTTCATTTCATGTATGCGCGAAATGCCTTAAAAATGGCTTTAAAATGGATTTGGAGCATGGAGACGATTATCTCGGGATTGCAAGATAACCAAACAAAACTTTTAGTGGATTTCTACTTATTTTATTAAATATCATCTCCACCAAACAGGACAAGCTTGCATCTGTTATAGTTTTGGAGAAAAATGTGTTCATTTCATGTATGCGCGAAATGCCTTAAAAATGGCTTTAAAATGGATTTGGAGCATGGAGACGATTATCTCGGGATTGCAAGATAACCAAACAAAACTTTTAGTGGATTTCTACTTATTTTATTAAATATCTCCACCAAACAGGACAAGCTTGCATCTGTTATAGTTTTGGAGAAAAATGTGTTCATTTCATGTATGCGCGAAATGCCTTAAAAATGGCTTTAAAATGGATTTGGAGCATGGAGACGATTATCTCGGGATTGCAAGATAACCAAACAAAACTTTTAGTGGATTTCTACTTATTTTATTAAATATCATCTCCACCAAACAGGACAAGCTTGCATCTGTTATAGTTTTGGAGAAAAATGTGTTCATTTCATGTATGCGCGAAATGCCTTAAAAATGGCTTTAAAATGGATTTGGAGCATGGAGACGATTATCTCGGGATTGCAATATAACCAAACAAAACTTTTAGTGGATTTCTACTTATTTTATTAAATATCATCTCCACCAAACAGGACAAGCTTGCATCTGTTATAGTTTTGGAGAAAAATGTGTTCATTTCATGTATGCGCGAAATGCCTTAAAAATGGCTTTAAAATGGATTTGGAGCATGGAGACGATTATCTCGGGATTGCAAGATAACCAAACAAAACTTTTAGTGGATTTCTACTTATTTTATTAAATATCATCTCCACCAAACAGGACAAGCTTGCATCTGTTATAGTTTTGGAGAAAAATGTGTTCATTTCATGTATGCGCGAAATGCCTTAAAAATGGCTTTAAAATGGATTTGGAGCATGGAGACGATTATCTCGGGATTGCAAGATAACCAAACAAAACTTTTAGTGGATTTCTACTTATTTTATTAAATATCATCTCCACCAAACAGGACAAGCTTGCATCTGTTATAGTTTTGGAGAAAAATGTGTTCATTTCATGTATGCGCGAAATGCCTTAAAAATGGCTTTAAAATGGATTTGGAGCATGGAGACGATTATCTCGGGATTGCAAGATAACCAAACAAAACTTTTAGTGGATTTCTACTTATTTTATTAAATATCATCTCCACCAAACAGGACAAGCTTGCATGTGTTATAGTTTTGGAGAAAAATGTGTTCATTTCATGTATGCGCAAAATGCCTTTGAAATGGCTTTAAAATGGATTTGGAGCATGGAGACGATTATCTCGGGATTGCAAGATAACCAAACAAAACTTTTAGTGGATTTCTACTTATTTTATTAAATATCATCTCCACCAAACAGGACAAGCTTGCATCTGTTATAGTTTTGGAGAAAAATGTGTTCATTTCATGTATGCGCGAAATGCCTTAAAAATGACTTTAAAATGGATTTGGAGCATGGAGACGATTATCTCGGGATTGCAAGATAACCAAACAAAACTTTTAGTGGATTTCTACTTATTTTATTAAATATCATCTCCACCAAACAGGACAAGCTTGCATGTGTTATAGTTTTGGAGAAAAATGTGTTCATTTCATGTATGCGCAAAATGCCTTTGAAATGGCTTTAAAATGGATTTGGAGCATGGAGACGATTATCTCAGGATGGCAATATAAACAAACGAAACTTTTAGTAGATTTCTACTTATTTTATTAAATATCATCTCCACCAAACAGGACAAGCTTGCATCTGTTATAGTTTTGGAGAAAAATGTGTTCATTTCATGTATGCGCGAAATGCCTTAAAAATGGCTTTAAAATGGATTTGGAGCATGGAGACGATTATCTCGGGATTGCAAGATAACCAAACAAAACTTTTAGTGGATTTCTACTTATTTTATTAAATATCATCTCCACCAAACAGGACAAGCTTGCATCTGTTATAGTTTTGGAGAAAAATGTGTTCATTTCATGTATGCGCGAAATGCCTTAAAAATGGCTTTAAAATGGATTTGGAGCATGGAGACGATTATCTCGGGATTGCAATATAACCAAACAAAACTTTTAGTGGATTTCTACTTATTTTATTAAATATCATCTCCACCAAACAGGACAAGCTTGCATGTGTTATAGTTTTGGAGAAAAATGTGTTCATTTCATGTATGCGCAAAATGCCTTTGAAATGGCTTTAAAATGGATTTGGAGCATGGAGACGATTATCTCAGGATGGCAATATAAACAAACGAAACTTTTAGTAGATTTCTACTTATTTTATTAAATATCATCTCCACCAAACAGGACAAGCTTGCATCTGTTATAGTTTTGGAGAAAAATGTGTTCATTTCATGTATGCGCGAAATGCCTTAAAAATGGCTTTAAAATGGATTTGGAGCATGGAGACGATTATCTCGGGATTGCAAGATAACCAAACAAAACTTTTAGTGGATTTCTACTTATTTTATTAAATATCATCTCCACCAAACAGGACAAGCTTGCATCTGTTATAGTTTTGGAGAAAAATGTGTTCATTTCATGTATGCGCGAAATGCCTTAAAAATGGCTTTAAAATGGATTTGGAGCATGGAGACGATTATCTCGGGATTGCAATATAACCAAACAAAACTTTTAGTGGATTTCTACTTATTTTATTAAATATCATCTCCACCAAACAGGACAAGCTTGCATCTGTTATAGTTTTGGAGAAAAATGTGTTCATTTCATGTATGCGCGAAATGCCTTAAAAATGGCTTTAAAATGGATTTGGAGCATGGAGACGATTATCTCGGGATTGCAAGATAACCAAACAAAACTTTTAGTGGATTTCTACTTATTTTATTAAATATCATCTCCACCAAACAGGACAAGCTTGCATCTGTTATAGTTTTGGAGAAAAATGTGTTCATTTCATGTATGCGCGAAATGCCTTAAAAATGGCTTTAAAATGGATTTGGAGCATGGAGACGATTATCTCGGGATTGCAAGATAACCAAACAAAACTTTTAGTGGATTTCTACTTATTTTATTAAATATCATCTCCACCAAACAGGACAAGCTTGCATCTGTTATAGTTTTGGAGAAAAATGTGTTCATTTCATGTATGCGCGAAATGCCTTAAAAATGGCTTTAAAATGGATTTGGAGCATGGAGACGATTATCTCGGGATTGCAAGATAACCAAACAAAACTTTTAGTGGATTTCTACTTATTTTATTAAATATCATCTCCACCAAACAGGACAAGCTTGCATGTGTTATAGTTTTGGAGAAAAATGTGTTCATTTCATGTATGCGCAAAATGCCTTTGAAATGGCTTTAAAATGGATTTGGAGCATGGAGACGATTATCTCGGGATTGCAAGATAACCAAACAAAACTTTTAGTGGATTTCTACTTATTTTATTAAATATCATCTCCACCAAACAGGACAAGCTTGCATCTGTTATAGTTTTGGAGAAAAATGTGTTCATTTCATGTATGCGCGAAATGCCTTAAAAATGACTTTAAAATGGATTTGGAGCATGGAGACGATTATCTCGGGATTGCAAGATAACCAAACAAAACTTTTAGTGGATTTCTACTTATTTTATTAAATATCATCTCCACCAAACAGGACAAGCTTGCATCTGTTATAGTTTTGGAGAAAAATGTGTTCATTTCATGTATGCGCGAAATGCCTTAAAAATGGCTTTAAAATGGATTTGGAGCATGGAGACGATTATCTCGGGATTGCAAGATAACCAAACAAAACTTTTAGTGGATTTCTACTTATTTTATTAAATATCATCTCCACCAAACAGGACAAGCTTGCATCTGTTATAGTTTTGGAGAAAAATGTGTTCATTTCATGTATGCGCGAAATGCCTTAAAAATGGCTTTAAAATGGATTTGGAGCATGGAGACGATTATCTCGGGATTGCAAGATAACCAAACAAAACTTTTAGTGGATTTCTACTTATTTTATTAAATATCATCTCCACCAAACAGGACAAGCTTGCATGTGTTATAGTTTTGGAGAAAAATGTGTTCATTTCATGTATGCGCAAAATGCCTTTGAAATGGCTTTAAAATGGATTTGGAGCATGGAGACGATTATCTCAGGATGGCAATATAAACAAACGAAACTTTTAGTAGATTTCTACTTATTTTATTAAATATTATCTCCACCAAACAGGACAAGCTTGCATCTGTTATAGTTTTGGAGAAAAATGTGTTCATTTCATGTATGCGCGAAATGCCTTAAAAATGGCTTTAAAATGGATTTGGAGCATGGAGACGATTATCTCGGGATTGCAAGATAACCAAACAAAACTTTTAGTGGATTTCTACTTATTTTATTAAATATCATCTCCACTAAACAGGACAAGCTTGCATCTGTTATAGTTTTGGAGAAAAATGTGTTCATTTTATGTATGCGCGAAATGCCTTAAAAATGGCTTTAAAATGGATTTGGAGCATGGAGACGATTATCTCGGGATTGCAAGATAACCAAACAAAACTTTTAGTGGATTTCTACTTATTTTATTAAATATCATCTCCACCAAACAGGACAAGCTTGCATCTGTTATAGTTTTGGAGAAAAATGTGTTCATTTCATGTATGCGCGAAATGCCTTAAAAATGGCTTTAAAATGGATTTGGAGCATGGAGACGATTATCTCGGGATTGCAAGATAACCAAACAAAACTTTTAGTTGATTTCTACTTATTTTATTAAATATCATCTCCACCAAACAGGACAAGCTTGCATCTGTTATAGTTTTGGAGAAAAATGTGTTCATTTCATGTATGCGCGAAATGCCTTAAAAATGGCTTTAAAATGCATTTGGAGCATGGAGACGATTATCTCGGGATTGCAAGATAACCAAACAAAACTTTTAGTGGATTTCTACTTATTTTATTAAATATCATCTCCACCAAACAGGACAAGCTTGCATCTGTTATAGTTTTAGAGAAAAATGTGTTCATTTCATGTATTCGCGAAATGCCTTAAAAATGGCTTTAAAATGGATTTGGAGCATGGAGACGATTATCTCGGGATTGCAATATAACCAAACAAAACTTTTAGTGGATTTCTACTTATTTTATTAAATATCATCTCCACCAAACAGGACAAGCTTGCATCTGTTATAGTTTTGGAGAAAAATGTGTTCATTTCATGTATGCGCGAAATGCCTTAAAAATGGCTTTAAAATGGATTTGGAGCATGGAGACGATTATCTCGGGATTGCAAGATAACCAAACAAAACTTTTAGTGGATTTCTACTTATTTTATTAAATATCATCTCCACCAAACAGGACAAGCTTGCATGTGTTATAGTTTTGGAGAAAAATGTGTTCATTTCATGTATGCGCAAAATGCCTTTGAAATGGCTTTAAAATGGATTTGGAGCATGGAGACGATTATCTCGGGATTGCACGATAACCAAACAAAACTTTTAGTGGATTTCTACTTATTTTATTAAATATCATCTCCACCAAACAGGACAAGCTTGCATCTGTTATAGTTTTGGAGAAAAATGTGTTCATTTCATGTATGCGCGAAATGCCTTAAAAATGGCTTTAAAATGGATTTGGAGCATGGAGACGATTATCTCGGGATTGCAAGATAACCAAACAAAACTTTTAGTGGATTTCTACTTATTTTATTAAATATCATCTCCACCAAACAGGACAAGCTTGCATCTGTTATAGTTTTGGAGAAAAATGTGTTCATTTCATGTATGCGCGAAATGCCTTAAAAATGGCTTTAAAATGGATTTGGAGCATGGAGACGATTATCTCGGGATTGCAAGATAACCAAACAAAACTTTTAGTGGATTTCTACTTATTTTATTAAATATCATCTCCACCAAACAGGACAAGCTTGCATGTGTTATAGTTTTGGAGAAAAATGTGTTCATTTCATGTATGCGCAAAATGCCTTTGAAATGGCTTTAAAATGGATTTGGAGCATGGAGACGATTATCTCAGGATGGCAATATAAACAAACGAAACTTTTAGTAGATTTCTACTTATTTTATTAAATATTATCTCCACCAAACAGGACAAGCTTGCATCTGTTATAGTTTTGGAGAAAAATGTGTTCATTTCATGTATGCGCGAAATGCCTTAAAAATGGCTTTAAAATGGATTTGGAGCATGGAGACGATTATCTCGGGATTGCAAGATAACCAAACAAAACTTTTAGTGGATTTCTACTTATTTTATTAAATATCATCTCCACTAAACAGGACAAGCTTGCATCTGTTATAGTTTTGGAGAAAAATGTGTTCATTTTATGTATGCGCGAAATGCCTTAAAAATGGCTTTAAAATGGATTTGGAGCATGGAGACGATTATCTCGGGATTGCAAGATAACCAAACAAAACTTTTAGTGGATTTCTACTTATTTTATTAAATATCATCTCCACCAAACAGGACAAGCTTGCATCTGTTATAGTTTTGGAGAAAAATGTGTTCATTTCATGTATGCGCGAAATGCCTTAAAAATGGCTTTAAAATGGATTTGGAGCATGGAGACGATTATCTCGGGATTGCAAGATAACCAAACAAAACTTTTAGTTGATTTCTACTTATTTTATTAAATATCATCTCCACCAAACAGGACAAGCTTGCATCTGTTATAGTTTTGGAGAAAAATGTGTTCATTTCATGTATGCGCGAAATGCCTTAAAAATGGCTTTAAAATGCATTTGGAGCATGGAGACGATTATCTCGGGATTGCAAGATAACCAAACAAAACTTTTAGTGGATTTCTACTTATTTTATTAAATATCATCTCCACCAAACAGGACAAGCTTGCATCTGTTATAGTTTTAGAGAAAAATGTGTTCATTTCATGTATTCGCGAAATGCCTTAAAAATGGCTTTAAAATGGATTTGGAGCATGGAGACGATTATCTCGGGATTGCAATATAACCAAACAAAACTTTTAGTGGATTTCTACTTATTTTATTAAATATCATCTCCACCAAACAGGACAAGCTTGCATCTGTTATAGTTTTGGAGAAAAATGTGTTCATTTCATGTATGCGCGAAATGCCTTAAAAATGGCTTTAAAATGGATTTGGAGCATGGAGACGATTATCTCGGGATTGCAAGATAACCAAACAAAACTTTTAGTGGATTTCTACTTATTTTATTAAATATCATCTCCACCAAACAGGTCAAGCTTGCATGTGTTATAGTTTTGGAGAAAAATGTGTTCATTTCATGTATGCGCAAAATGCCTTTGAAATGGCTTTAAAATGGATTTGGAGCATGGAGACGATTATCTCGGGATTGCACGATAACCAAACAAAACTTTTAGTGGATTTCTACTTATTTTATTAAATATCATCTCCACCAAACAGGACAAGCTTGCATCTGTTATAGTTTTGGAGAAAAATGTGTTCATTTCATGTATGCGCGAAATGCCTTAAAAATGACTTTAAAATGGATTTGGAGCATGGAGACGATTATCTCGGGATTGCAAGATAACCAAACAAAACTTTTAGTGGATTTCTACTTATTTTATTAAATATCATCTCCACCAAACAGGACAAGCTTGCATCTGTTATAGTTTTGGAGAAAAATGTGTTCATTTCATGTATGCGCGAAATGCCTTAAAAATGGCTTTAAAATGGATTTGGAGCATGGAGACGATTATCTCGGGATTGCAAGATAACCAAACAAAACTTTTAGTGGATTTCTACTTATTTTATTAAATATCATCTCCACCAAACAGGACAAGCTTGCATCTGTTATAGTTTTGGAGAAAAATGTGTTCATTTCATGTATGCGCGAAATGCCTTAAAAATGGCTTTAAAATGGATTTGGAGCATGGAGACGATTATCTCGGGATTGCAAGATAACCAAACAAAACTTTTAGTGGATTTCTACTTATTTTATTAAATATCATCTCCACCAAACAGGACAAGCTTGCATGTGTTATAGTTTTGGAGAAAAATGTGTTCATTTCATGTATGCGCAAAATGCCTTTGAAATGGCTTTAAAATGGATTTGGAGCATGGAGACGATTATCTCAGGATGGCAATATAAACAAACGAAACTTTTAGTAGATTTCTACTTATTTTATTAAATATTATCTCCACCAAACAGGACAAGCTTGCATCTGTTATAGTTTTGGAGAAAAATGTGTTCATTTCATGTATGCGCGAAATGCCTTAAAAATGGCTTTAAAATGGATTTGGAGCATGGAGACGATTATCTCGGGATTGCAAGATAACCAAACAAAACTTTTAGTGGATTTCTACTTATTTTATTAAATATCATCTCCACCAAACAGGACAAGCTTGCATGTGTTATAGTTTTGGAGAAAAATGTGTTCATTTCATGTATGCGCAAAATGCCTTTGAAATGGCTTTAAAATGGATTTGGAGCATGGAGACGATTATCTCGGGATTGCAAGATAACCAAACAAAACTTTTAGTGGATTTCTACTTATTTTATTAAATATCATCTCCACCAAACAGGACAAGCTTGCATCTGTTATAGTTTTGGAGAAAAATGTGTTCATTTCATGTATGCGCGAAATGCCTTAAAAATGACTTTAAAATGGATTTGGAGCATGGAGACGATTATCTCGGGATTGCAAGATAACCAAACAAAACTTTTAGTGGATTTCTACTTATTTTATTAAATATCATCTCCACCAAACAGGACAAGCTTGCATCTGTTATAGTTTTGGAGAAAAATGTGTTCATTTCATGTATGCGCGAAATGCCTTAAAAATGGCTTTAAAATGGATTTGGAGCATGGAGACGATTATCTCGGGATTGCAAGATAACCAAACAAAACTTTTAGTGGATTTCTACTTATTTCATTAAATATCATCTCCACCAAACAGGACAAGCTTGCATGTGTTATAGTTTTGGAGAAAAATGTGTTCATTTCATGTATGCGCAAAATGCCTTTGAAATGGCTTTAAAAAGGATTTGGAGCATGGAGACGATTATCTCAGGATGGCAATATAAACAAACGAAACTTTTAGTAGATTTCTACTTATTTTATTAAATATCATCTCCACCAAACAGGACAAGCTTGCATCTGTTATAGTTTTGGAGAAAAATGTGTTCATTTCATGTATGCGCGAAATGCCTTAAAAATGGCTTTAAAATGGATTTGGAGCATGGAGACGATTATCTCGGGATTGCAAGATAACCAAACAAAACTTTTAGTGGATTTCTACTTATTTTATTAAATATCATCTCCACCAAACAGGACAAGCTTGCATCTGTTATAGTTTTGGAGAAAAATGTGTTCATTTCATGTATGCGCGAAATGCCTTAAAAATGGCTTTAAAATGGATTTGGAGCATGGAGACGATTATCTCGGGATTGCAAGATAACCAAACAAAACTTTTAGTGGATTTCTACTTATTTTATTAAATATCATCTCCACCAAACAGGACAAGCTTGCATCTGTTATAGTTTTGGAGAAAAATGTGTTCATTTCATGTATGCGCGAAATGCCTTAAAAATGGCTTTAAAATGGATTTGGAGCATGGAGACGATTATCTCGGGATTGCAAGATAACCAAACAAAACTTTTAGTGGATTTCTACTTATTTTATTAAATATCATCTCCACCAAACAGGACAAGCTTGCATGTGTTATAGTTTTGGAGAAAAATGTGTTCATTTCATGTATGCGCAAAATGCCTTTGAAATGGCTTTAAAATGGATTTGGAGCATGGAGACGATTATCTCGGGATTGCAAGATAACCAAACAAAACTTTTAGTGGATTTCTACTTATTTTATTAAATATCATCTCCACCAAACAGGACAAGCTTGCATCTGTTATAGCTTTGGAGAAAAATGTGTTCATTTCATGTATGCGCGAAATGCCTTAAAAATGACTTTAAAATGGATTTGGAGCATGGAGACGATTATCTCGGGATTGCAAGATAACCAAACAAAACTTTTAGTGGATTTCTACTTATTTTATTAAATATCATCTCCACCAAACAGGACAAGCTTGCATCTGTTATAGTTTTGGAGAAAAATGTGTTCATTTCATGTATGCGCGAAATGCCTTAAAAATGGCTTTAAAATGGATTTGGAGCATGGAGACGATTATCTCGGGATTGCAAGATAACCAAACAAAACTTTTAGTGGATTTCTACTTATTTTATTAAATATCATCTCCACCAAACAGGACAAGCTTGCATCTGTTATAGTTTTGGAGAAAAATGTGTTCATTTCATGTATGCGCGAAATGCCTTAAAAATGGCTTTAAAATGGATTTGGAGCATGGAGACGATTATCTCGGGATTGCAAGATAACCAAACAAAACTTTTAGTGGATTTCTTCTTATTTTATTAAATATCATCTCCACCAAACAGGACAAGCTTGCATGTGTTATAGTTTTGGAGAAAAATGTGTTCATTTCATGTATGCGCAAAATGCCTTTGAAATGGCTTTAAAATGGATTTGGAGCATGGAGACGATTATCTCAGGATGGCAATATAAACAAACGAAACTTTTAGTAGATTTCTACTTATTTTATTAAATATTATCTCCACCAAACAGGACAAGCTTGCATCTGTTATAGTTTTGGAGAAAAATGTGTTCATTTCATGTATGCGCGAAATGCCTTAAAAATGGCTTTAAAATGGATTTGGAGCATGGAGACGATTATCTCGGGATTGCAAGATAACCAAACAAAACTTTTAGTGGATTTCTACTTATTTTATTAAATATCATCTCCACCAAACAGGACAAGCTTGCATCTGTTATAGTTTTGGAGAAAAATGTGTTCATTTCATGTATGCGCGAAATGCCTTAAAAATGGCTTTAAAATGGATTTGGAGCATGGAGACGATTATCTCGGGATTGCAAGATAACCAAACAAAACTTTTAGTGGATTTCTACTTATTTTATTAAATATCATCTCCACCAAACAGGACAAGCTTGCATCTGTTATAGTTTTGGAGAAAAATGTGTTCATTTCATGTATGCGCGAAATGCCTTAAAAATGGCTTTAAAATGGATTTGGAGCATGGAGACGATTATCTCGGGATTGCAAGATAACCAAACAAAACTTTTAGTGGATTTCTACTTATTTTATTAAATATCATCTCCACCAAACAGGACAAGCTTGCATGTGTTATAGTTTTGGAGAAAAATGTGTTCATTTCATGTATGCGCAAAATGCCTTTGAAATGGCTTTAAAATGGATTTGGAGCATGGAGACGATTATCTCAGGATGGCAATATAAACAAACGAAACTTTTAGTAGATTTCTACTTATTTTATTAAATATCATCTCCACAAAACAGGACAAGCTTGCATCTGTTATAGTTTTGGAGAAAAATGTGTTCATTTCATGTATGCGCGAAATGCCTTAAAAATGGCTTTAAAATGGATTTGGAGCATGGAGACGATTATCTCGGGATTGCAAGATAACCAAACAAAACTTTTAGTGGATTTCTACTTATTTTATTAAATATCATCTCCACCAAACAGGACAAGCTTGCATCTGTTATAGTTTTGGAGAAAAATGTGTTCATTTCATGTATGCGCGAAATGCCTTAAAAATGGCTTTAAAATGGATTTGGAGCATGGAGACGATTATCTCGGGATTGCAATATAACCAAACAAAACTTTTAGTGGATTTCTACTTATTTTATTAAATATCATCTCCACCAAACAGGACAAGCTTGCATCTGTTATAGTTTTGGAGAAAAATGTGTTCATTTCATGTATGCGCGAAATGCCTTAAAAATGGCTTTAAAATGGATTTGGAGCATGGAGACGATTATCTCGGGATTGCAAGATAACCAAACAAAACGTTTAGTGGATTTCTACTTATTTTATTAAATATCATCTCCACCAAACAGGACAAGCTTGCATCTGTTATAGTTTTGGAGAAAAATGTGTTCATTTCATGTATGCGCGAAATGCCTTAAAAATGGCTTTAAAATGGATTTGGAGCATGGAGACGATTATCTCGGGATTGCAAGATAACCAAACAAAACTTTTAGTGGATTTCTACTTATTTTATTAAATATCATCTCCACCAAACAGGACAAGCTTGCATCTGTTATAGTTTTGGAGAAAAATGTGTTCATTTCATGTATGCGCGAAATGCCTTAAAAATGGCTTTAAAATGGATTTGGAGCATGGAGACGAT
Organism: Anomaloglossus baeobatrachus; assembly: GCF_048569485.1. Classification (NCBI taxonomy): domain Eukaryota; kingdom Metazoa; phylum Chordata; class Amphibia; order Anura; family Aromobatidae; genus Anomaloglossus; species Anomaloglossus baeobatrachus. Next base: position 7,497 of record NW_027443822.1, on the reverse strand, counting down.
TATCTCGGGATTGCAAGATAACCAAACAAAACTTTTAGTGGATTTCTACTTATTTTATTAAATATCATCTCCACCAAACAGGACAAGCTTGCATCTGTTATAGTTTTGGAGAAAAATGTGTTCATTTCATGTATGCGCGAAATGCCTTAAAAATGGCTTTAAAATGGATTTGGAGCATGGAGACGATTATCTCGGGATTGCAATATAACCAAACAAAACTTTTAGTGGATTTCTACTTATTTTATTAAATATCATCTCCACCAAACAGGACAAGCTTGCATCTGTTATAGTTTTGGAGAAAAATGTGTTCATTTCATGTATGCGCGAAATGCCTTAAAAATGGCTTTAAAATGGATTTGGAGCATGGAGACGATTATCTCGGGATTGCAAGATAACCAAACAAAACTTTTAGTGGATTTCTACTTATTTTATTAAATATCATCTCCACCAAACAGGACAAGCTTGCATCTGTTATAGTTTTGGAGAAAAATGTGTTCATTTCATGTGTGCGCGAAATGCCTTAAAAATGGCTTTAAAATGGATTTGGAGCATGGAGACGATTATCTCGGGATTGCAAGATAACCAAACAAAACTTTTAGTGGATTTCTACTTATTTTATTAAATATCATCTCCACCAAACAGGACAAGCTTGCATCTGTTATAGTTTTGGAGAAAAATGTGTTCATTTCATGTATGCGCGAAATGCCTTAAAAATGGCTTTAAAATGGATTTGGAGCATGGAGACGATTATCTCGGGATTGCAAGATAACCAAACAAAACTTTTAGTGGATTTCTACTTATTTTATTAAATATCATCTCCACCAAACAGGACAAGCTTGCATCTGTTATAGTTTTGGAGAAAAATGTGTTCATTTCATGTATGCGCGAAATGCCTTAAAAATGGCTTTAAAATGGATTTGGAGCATGGAGACGATTATCTCGGGATTGCAATATAACCAAACAAAACTTTTAGTGGATTTCTACTTATTTTATTAAATATCATCTCCACCAAACAGGACAAGCTTGCATCTGTTATAGTTTTGGAGAAAAATGTGTTCATTTCATGTATGCGCGAAATGCCTTAAAAATGGCTTTAAAATGGATTTGGAGCATGGAGACGATTATCTCGGGATTGCAAGATAACCAAACAAAACTTTTAGTGGATTTCTACTTATTTTATTAAATATCATCTCCACCAAACAGGACAAGCTTGCATCTGTTATAGTTTTGGAGAAAAATGTGTTCATTTCATGTATGCGCGAAATGCCTTAAAAATGGCTTTAAAATGGATTTGGAGCATGGAGACGATTATCTCGGGATTGCAAGATAACCAAACAAAACTTTTAGTGGATTTCTACTTATTTTATTAAATATCATCTCCACCAAACAGGACAAGCTTGCATCTGTTATAGTTTTGGAGAAAAATGTGTTCATTTCATGTATGCGCGAAATGCCTTAAAAATGGCTTTAAAATGGATTTGGAGCATGGAGACGATTATCTCGGGATTGCAAGATAACCAAACAAAACTTTTAGTGGATTTCTACTTATTTTATTAAATATCATCTCCACTAAACAGGACAAGCTTGCATCTGTTATAGTTTTGGAGAAAAATGTGTTCATTTCATGTATGCGCGAAATGCCTTAAAAATGGCTTTAAAATGGATTTGGAGCATGGAGACGATTATCTCGGGATTGCAAGCTAACCAAACAAAACTTTTAGTGGATTTCTACTTATTTTATTAAATATCATCTCCACCAAACAGGACAAGCTTGCATCTGTTATAGTTTTGGAGAAAAATGTGTTCATTTCATGTATGCGCGAAATGCCTTAAAAATGGCTTTAAAATGGATTTGGAGCATGGAGACGATTATCTCGGGATTGCAATATAACCAAACAAAACTTTTAGTGGATTTCTACTTATTTTATTAAATATCATCTCCACCAAACAGGACAAGCTTGCATCTGTTATAGTTTTGGAGAAAAATGTGTTCATTTCATGTATGCGCGAAATGCCTTAAAAATGGCTTTAAAATGGATTTGGAGCATGGAGACGATTATCTCGGGATTGCAAGATAACCAAACAAAACTTTTAGTGGATTTCTACTTATTTTATTAAATATCATCTCCACCAAACAGGACAAGCTTGCATCTGTTATAGTTTTGGAGAAAAATGTGTTCATTTCATGTATGCGCGAAATGCCTTAAAAATGGCTTTAAAATGGATTTGGAGCATGGAGACGATTATCTCGGGATTGCAAGATAACCAAACAAAACTTTTAGTGGATTTCTACTTATTTTATTAAATATCATCTCCACCAAACAGGACAAGCTTGCATCTGTTATAGTTTTGGAGAAAAATGTGTTCATTTCATGTATGCGCGAAATGCCTTAAAAATGGCTTTAAAATGGATTTGGAGCATGGAGACGATTATCTCGGGATTGCAAGATAACCAAACAAAACTTTTAGTGGATTTCTACTTATTTTATTAAATATCATCTCCACCAAACAGGACAAGCTTGCATCTGTTATAGTTTTGGAGAAAAATGTGTTCATTTCATGTATGCGCGAAATGCCTTAAAAATGGCTTTAAAATGGATTTGGAGCATGGAGACGATTATCTCGGGATTGCAATATAACCAAACAAAACTTTTAGTGGATTTCTACTTATTTTATTAAATATCATCTCCACCAAACAGGACAAGCTTGCATCTGTTATAGTTTTGGAGAAAAATGTGTTCATTTCATGTATGCGCGAAATGCCTTAAAAATGGCTTTAAAATGGATTTGGAGCATGGAGACGATTATCTCGGGATTGCAAGATAACCAAACAAAACTTTTAGTGGATTTCTACTTATTTTATTAAATATCATCTCCACCAAACAGGACAAGCTTGCATCTGTTATAGTTTTGGAGAAAAATGTGTTCATTTCATGTATGCGCGAAATGCCTTAAAAATGGCTTTAAAATGGATTTGGAGCATGGAGACGATTATCTCGGGATTGCAAGATAACCAAACAAAACTTTTAGTGGATTTCTACTTATTTTATTAAATATCATCTCCACCAAACAGGACAAGCTTGCATCTGTTATAGTTTTGGAGAAAAATGTGTTCATTTCATGTATGCGCGAAATGCCTTAAAAATGGCTTTAAAATGGATTTGGAGCATGGAGACGATTATCTCGGGATTGCAAGATAACCAAACAAAACTTTTAGTGGATTTCTACTTATTTTATTAAATATCATCTCCACCAAACAGGACAAGCTTGCATCTGTTATAGTTTTGGAGAAAAATGTGTTCATTTCATGTATGCGCGAAATGCCTTAAAAATGGCTTTAAAATGGATTTGGAGCATGGAGACGATTATCTCGGGATTGCAAGATAACCAAACAAAACTTTTAGTGGATTTCTACTTATTTTATTAAATATCATCTCCACCTAACAGGACAAGCTTGCATCTGTTATAGTTTTGGAGAAAAATGTGTTCATTTCATGTATGCGCGAAATGCCTTAAAAATGGCTTTAAAATGGATTTGGAGCATGGAGACGATTATCTCGGGATTGCAAGATAACCAAACAAAACTTTTAGTGGATTTCTACTTATTTTATTAAATATCATCTCCACCAAACAGGACAAGCTTGCATCTGTTATAGTTTTGGAGAAAAATGTGTTCATTTCATGTATGCGCGAAATGCCTTAAAAATGGCTTTAAAATGGATTTGGAGCATGGAGACGATTATCTCGGGATTGCAAGATAACCAAACAAAACTTTTAGTGGATTTCTACTTATTTTATTAAATATCATCTCCACCAAACAGGACAAGCTTGCATCTGTTATAGTTTTGGAGAAAAATGTGTTCATTTCATGTATGCGCGAAATGCCTTAAAAATGGCTTTAAAATGGATTTGGAGCATGGAGACGATTATCTCGGGATTGCAATATAACCAAACAAAACTTTTAGTGGATTTCTACTTATTTTATTAAATATCATCTCCACCAAACAGGACAAGCTTGCATCTGTTATAGTTTTGGAGAAAAATGTGTTCATTTCATGTATGCGCGAAATGCCTTAAAAATGGCTTTAAAATGGATTTGGAGCATGGAGACGATTATCTCGGGATTGCAAGATAACCAAACAAAACTTTTAGTGGATTTCTACTTATTTTATTAAATATCATCTCCACCAAACAGGACAAGCTTGCATCTGTTATAGTTTTGGAGAAAAATGTGTTCATTTCATGTATGCGCGAAATGCCTTAAAAATGGCTTTAAAATGGATTTGGAGCATGGAGACGATTATCTCGGGATTGCAAGATAACCAAACAAAACTTTTAGTGGATTTCTACTTATTTTATTAAATATCATCTCCACCAAACAGGACAAGCTTGCATCTGTTATAGTTTTGGAGAAAAATGTGTTCATTTCATGTATGCGCGAAATGCCTTAAAAATGGCTTTAAAATGGATTTGGAGCATGGAGACGATTATCTCGGGATTGCAAGATAACCAAACAAAACTTTTAGTGGATTTCTACTTATTTTATTAAATATCATCTCCACCAAACAGGACAAGCTTGCATCTGTTATAGTTTTGGAGAAAAATGTGTTCATTTCATGTATGCGCGAAATGCCTTAAAAATGGCTTTAAAATGGATTTGGAGCATGGAGACGATTATCTCGGGATTGCAATATAACCAAACAAAACTTTTAGTGGATTTCTACTTATTTTATTAAATATCATCTCCACCAAACAGGACAAGCTTGCATCTGTTATAGTTTTGGAGAAAAATGTGTTCATTTCATGTATGCGCGAAATGCCTTAAAAATGGCTTTAAAATGGATTTGGAGCATGGAGACGATTATCTCGGGATTGCAAGATAACCAAACAAAACTTTTAGTGGATTTCTACTTATTTTATTAAATATCATCTCCACCAAACAGGACAAGCTTGCATCTGTTATAGTTTTGGAGAAAAATGTGTTCATTTCATGTATGCGCGAAATGCCTTAAAAATGGCTTTAAAATGGATTTGGAGCATGGAGACGATTATCTCGGGATTGCAAGATAACCAAACAAAACTTTTAGTGGATTTCTACTTATTTTATTAAATATCATCTCCACCAAACAGGACAAGCTTGCATCTGTTATAGTTTTGGAGAAAAATGTGTTCATTTCATGTATGCGCGAAATGCCTTAAAAATGGCTTTAAAATGGATTTGGAGCATGGAGACGATTATCTCGGGATTGCAAGATAACCAAACAAAACTTTTAGTGGATTTCTACTTATTTTATTAAATATCATCTCCACCAAACAGGACAAGCTTGCATCTGTTATAGTTTTGGAGAAAAATGTGTTCATTTCATGTATGCGCGAAATGCCTTAAAAATGGCTTTAAAATGGATTTGGAGCATGGAGACGATTATCTCGGGATTGCAAGATAACCAAACAAAACTTTTAGTGGATTTCTACTTATTTTATTAAATATCATCTCCACCAAACAGGACAAGCTTGCATCTGTTATAGTTTTGGAGAAAAATGTGTTCATTTCATGTATGCGCGAAATGCCTTAAAAATGGCTTTAAAATGGATTTGGAGCATGGAGACGATTATCTCGGGATTGCAATATAACCAAACAAAACTTTTAGTGGATTTCTACTTATTTTATTAAATATCATCTCCACCAAACAGGACAAGCTTGCATCTGTTATAGTTTTGGAGAAAAATGTGTTCATTTCATGTATGCGCGAAATGCCTTAAAAATGGCTTTAAAATGGATTTGGAGCATGGAGACGATTATCTCGGGATTGCAAGATAACCAAACAAAACTTTTAGTGGATTTCTACTTATTTTATTAAATATCATCTCCACCAAACAGGACAAGCTTGCATCTGTTATAGTTTTGGAGAAAAATGTGTTCATTTCATGTATGCGCGAAATGCCTTAAAAATGGCTTTAAAATGGATTTGGAGCATGGAGACGATTATCTCGGGATTGCAAGATAACCAAACAAAACTTTTAGTGGATTTCTACTTATTTTATTAAATATCATCTCCACCAAACAGGACAAGCTTGCATCTGTTATAGTTTTGGAGAAAAATGTGTTCATTTCATGTATGCGCGAAATGCCTTAAAAATGGCTTTAAAATGGATTTGGAGCATGGAGACGATTATCTCGGGATTGCAAGATAACCAAACAAAACTTTTAGTGGATTTCTACTTATTTTATTAAATATCATCTCCACCAAACAGGACAAGCTTGCATCTGTTATAGTTTTGGAGAAAAATGTGTTCATTTCATGTATGCGCGAAATGCCTTAAAAATGGCTTTAAAATGGATTTGGAGCATGGAGACGATTATCTCGGGATTGCAATATAACCAAACAAAACTTTTAGTGGATTTCTACTTATTTTATTAAATATCATCTCCACCAAACAGGACAAGCTTGCATCTGTTATAGTTTTGGAGAAAAATGTGTTCATTTCATGTATGCGCGAAATGCCTTAAAAATGGCTTTAAAATGGATTTGGAGCATGGAGACGATTATCTCGGGATTGCAAGATAACCAAACAAAACTTTTAGTGGATTTCTACTTATTTTATTAAATATCATCTCCACCAAACAGGACAAGCTTGCATCTGTTATAGTTTTGGAGAAAAATGTGTTCATTTCATGTATGCGCGAAATGCCTTAAAAATGGCTTTAAAATGGATTTGGAGCATGGAGACGATTATCTCGGGATTGCAAGATAACCAAACAAAACTTTTAGTGGATTTCTACTTATTTTATTAAATATCATCTCCACCAAACAGGACAAGCTTGCATCTGTTATAGTTTTGGAGAAAAATGTGTTCATTTCATGTATGCGCGAAATGCCTTAAAAATGGCTTTAAAATGGATTTGGAGCATGGAGACGATTATCTCGGGATTGCAAGATAACCAAACAAAACTTTTAGTGGATTTCTACTTATTTTATTAAATATCATCTCCACCAAACAGGACAAGCTTGCATCTGTTATAGTTTTGGAGAAAAATGTGTTCATTTCATGTATGCGCGAAATGCCTTAAAAATGGCTTTAAAATGGATTTGGAGCATGGAGACGATTATCTCGGGATTGCAATATAACCAAACAAAACTTTTAGTGGATTTCTACTTATTTTATTAAATATCATCTCCACCAAACAGGACAAGCTTGCATCTGTTATAGTTTTGGAGAAAAATGTGTTCATTTCATGTATGCGCGAAATGCCTTAAAAATGGCTTTAAAATGGATTTGGAGCATGGAGACGATTATCTCGGGATTGCAAGATAACCAAACAAAACTTTTAGTGGATTTCTACTTATTTTATTAAATATCATCTCCACCAAACAGGACAAGCTTGCATGTGTTATAGTTTTGGAGAAAAATGTGTTCATTTAATGTATGCGCGAAATGCCTTAAAAATGGCTTTAAAATGGATTTGGAGCATGGAGACGATTATCTCGGGATTGCAAG
>NW_027443821.1:0-34577 GCF_048569485.1 Anomaloglossus baeobatrachus | reverse complement strand
AATCGTCTCCATGCTCCAAATCCATTTTAAAGCCATTTTTAAGGCATTTCGCGCATACATGAAATGAACACATTTTTCTCCAAAACTATAACAGATGCAAGCTTGTCCTGTTTGGTGGAGATGATATTTAATAAAATAAGTAGAAATCCACTAAAAGTTTTGTTTGGTTATCTTGCAATCCCGAGATAATCGTCTCCATGCTCCAAATCCATTTTAAAGCCATTTTTAAGGCATTTCGCGCATACATGAAATGAACACATTTTTCTCCAAAACTATAACAGATGCAAGCTTGTCCTGTTTGGTGGAGATGATATTTAATAAAATAAGTAGAAATCCACTAAAAGTTTTGTTTGGTTATCTTGCAATCCCGAGATAATCGTCTCCATGCTCCAAATCCATTTTAAAGCCATTTTTAAGGCATTTCGCGCATACATGAAATGAACACATTTTTCTCCAAAACTATAACAGATGCAAGCTTGTCCTGTTTGGTGGAGATGATATTTAATAAAATAAGTAGAAATCCACTAAAAGTTTTGTTTGGTTATCTTGCAATCCCGAGATAATCGTCTCCATGCTCCAAATCCATTTTAAAGCCATTTTTAAGGCATTTCGCGCATACATGAAATGAACACATTTTTCTCCAAAACTATAACAGATGCAAGCTTGTCCTGTTTGGTGGAGATGATATTTAATAAAATAAGTAGAAATCCACTAAAAGTTTTGTTTGGTTATCTTGCAATCCCGAGATAATCGTCTCCATGCTCCAAATCCATTTTAAAGCCATTTTTAAGGCATTTCGCGCATACATGAAATGAACACATTTTTCTCCAAAACTATAACAGATGCAAGCTTGTCCTGTTTGGTGGAGATGATATTTAATAAAATAAGTAGAAATCCACTAAAAGTTTTGTTTGGTTATCTTGCAATCCCGAGATAATCGTCTCCATGCTCCAAATCCATTTTAAAGCCATTTTTAAGGCATTTCGCGCATACATGAAATGAACACATTTTTCTCCAAAACTATAACAGATGCAAGCTTGTCCTGTTTGGTGGAGATGATATTTAATAAAATAAGTAGAAATCCACTAAAAGTTTTGTTTGGTTATCTTGCAATCCCGAGATAATCGTCTCCATGCTCCAAATCCATTTTAAAGCCATTTTTAAGGCATTTCGCGCATACATGAAATGAACACATTTTTCTCCAAAACTATAACAGATGCAAGCTTGTCCTGTTTGGTGGAGATGATATTTAATAAAATAAGTAGAAATCCACTAAAAGTTTTGTTTGGTTATCTTGCAATCCCGAGATAATCGTCTCCATGCTCCAAATCCATTTTAAAGCCATTTTTAAGGCATTTCGCGCATACATGAAATGAACACATTTTTCTCCAAAACTATAACAGATGCAAGCTTGTCCTGTTTGGTGGAGATGATATTTAATAAAATAAGTAGAAATCCACTAAAAGTTTTGTTTGGTTATCTTGCAATCCCGAGATAATCGTCTCCATGCTCCAAATCCATTTTAAAGCCATTTTTAAGGCATTTCGCGCATACATGAAATGAACACATTTTTCTCCAAAACTATAACAGATGCAAGCTTGTCCTGTTTGGTGGAGATGATATTTAATAAAATAAGTAGAAATCCACTAAAAGTTTTGTTTGGTTATCTTGCAATCCCGAGATAATCGTCTCCATGCTCCAAATCCATTTTAAAGCCATTTTTAAGGCATTTCGCGCATACATGAAATGAACACATTTTTCTCCAAAACTATAACAGATGCAAGCTTGTCCTGTTTGGTGGAGATGATATTTAATAAAATAAGTAGAAATCCACTAAAAGTTTTGTTTGGTTATCTTGCAATCCCGAGATAATCGTCTCCATGCTCCAAATCCATTTTAAAGCCATTTTTAAGGCATTTCGCGCATACATGAAATGAACACATTTTTCTCCAAAACTATAACAGATGCAAGCTTGTCCTGTTTGGTGGAGATGATATTTAATAAAATAAGTAGAAATCCACTAAAAGTTTTGTTTGGTTATCTTGCAATCCCGAGATAATCGTCTCCATGCTCCAAATCCATTTTAAAGCCATTTTTAAGGCATTTCGCGCATACATGAAATGAACACATTTTTCTCCAAAACTATAACAGATGCAAGCTTGTCCTGTTTGGTGGAGATGATATTTAATAAAATAAGTAGAAATCCACTAAAAGTTTTGTTTGGTTATCTTGCAATCCCGAGATAATCGTCTCCATGCTCCAAATCCATTTTAAAGCCATTTTTAAGGCATTTCGCGCATACATGAAATGAACACATTTTTCTCCAAAACTATAACAGATGCAAGCTTGTCCTGTTTGGTGGAGATGATATTTAATAAAATAAGTAGAAATCCACTAAAAGTTTTGTTTGGTTATCTTGCAATCCCGAGATAATCGTCTCCATGCTCCAAATCCATTTTAAAGCCATTTTTAAGGCATTTCGCGCATACATGAAATGAACACATTTTTCTCCAAAACTATAACAGATGCAAGCTTGTCCTGTTTGGTGGAGATGATATTTAATAAAATAAGTAGAAATCCACTAAAAGTTTTGTTTGGTTATCTTGCAATCCCGAGATAATCGTCTCCATGCTCCAAATCCATTTTAAAGCCATTTTTAAGGCATTTCGCGCATACATGAAATGAACACATTTTTCTCCAAAACTATAACAGATGCAAGCTTGTCCTGTTTGGTGGAGATGATATTTAATAAAATAAGTAGAAATCCACTAAAAGTTTTGTTTGGTTATCTTGCAATCCCGAGATAATCGTCTCCATGCTCCAAATCCATTTTAAAGCCATTTTTAAGGCATTTCGCGCATACATGAAATGAACACATTTTTCTCCAAAACTATAACAGATGCAAGCTTGTCCTGTTTGGTGGAGATGATATTTAATAAAATAAGTAGAAATCCACTAAAAGTTTTGTTTGGTTATCTTGCAATCCCGAGATAATCGTCTCCATGCTCCAAATCCATTTTAAAGCCATTTTTAAGGCATTTCGCGCATACATGAAATGAACACATTTTTCTCCAAAACTATAACAGATGCAAGCTTGTCCTGTTTGGTGGAGATGATATTTAATAAAATAAGTAGAAATCCACTAAAAGTTTTGTTTGGTTATCTTGCAATCCCGAGATAATCGTCTCCATGCTCCAAATCCATTTTAAAGCCATTTTTAAGGCATTTCGCGCATACATGAAATGAACACATTTTTCTCCAAAACTATAACAGATGCAAGCTTGTCCTGTTTGGTGGAGATGATATTTAATAAAATAAGTAGAAATCCACTAAAAGTTTTGTTTGGTTATCTTGCAATCCCGAGATAATCGTCTCCATGCTCCAAATCCATTTTAAAGCCATTTTTAAGGCATTTCGCGCATACATGAAATGAACACATTTTTCTCCAAAACTATAACAGATGCAAGCTTGTCCTGTTTGGTGGAGATGATATTTAATAAAATAAGTAGAAATCCACTAAAAGTTTTGTTTGGTTATCTTGCAATCCCGAGATAATCGTCTCCATGCTCCAAATCCATTTTAAAGCCATTTTTAAGGCATTTCGCGCATACATGAAATGAACACATTTTTCTCCAAAACTATAACAGATGCAAGCTTGTCCTGTTTGGTGGAGATGATATTTAATAAAATAAGTAGAAATCCACTAAAAGTTTTGTTTGGTTATCTTGCAATCCCGAGATAATCGTCTCCATGCTCCAAATCCATTTTAAAGCCATTTTTAAGGCATTTCGCGCATACATGAAATGAACACATTTTTCTCCAAAACTATAACAGATGCAAGCTTGTCCTGTTTGGTGGAGATGATATTTAATAAAATAAGTAGAAATCCACTAAAAGTTTTGTTTGGTTATCTTGCAATCCCGAGATAATCGTCTCCATGCTCCAAATCCATTTTAAAGCCATTTTTAAGGCATTTCGCGCATACATGAAATGAACACATTTTTCTCCAAAACTATAACAGATGCAAGCTTGTCCTGTTTGGTGGAGATGATATTTAATAAAATAAGTAGAAATCCACTAAAAGTTTTGTTTGGTTATCTTGCAATCCCGAGATAATCGTCTCCATGCTCCAAATCCATTTTAAAGCCATTTTTAAGGCATTTCGCGCATACATGAAATGAACACATTTTTCTCCAAAACTATAACAGATGCAAGCTTGTCCTGTTTGGTGGAGATGATATTTAATAAAATAAGTAGAAATCCACTAAAAGTTTTGTTTGGTTATCTTGCAATCCCGAGATAATCGTCTCCATGCTCCAAATCCATTTTAAAGCCATTTTTAAGGCATTTCGCGCATACATGAAATGAACACATTTTTCTCCAAAACTATAACAGATGCAAGCTTGTCCTGTTTGGTGGAGATGATATTTAATAAAATAAGTAGAAATCCACTAAAAGTTTTGTTTGGTTATCTTGCAATCCCGAGATAATCGTCTCCATGCTCCAAATCCATTTTAAAGCCATTTTTAAGGCATTTCGCGCATACATGAAATGAACACATTTTTCTCCAAAACTATAACAGATGCAAGCTTGTCCTGTTTGGTGGAGATGATATTTAATAAAATAAGTAGAAATCCACTAAAAGTTTTGTTTGGTTATCTTGCAATCCCGAGATAATCGTCTCCATGCTCCAAATCCATTTTAAAGCCATTTTTAAGGCATTTCGCGCATACATGAAATGAACACATTTTTCTCCAAAACTATAACAGATGCAAGCTTGTCCTGTTTGGTGGAGATGATATTTAATAAAATAAGTAGAAATCCACTAAAAGTTTTGTTTGGTTATCTTGCAATCCCGAGATAATCGTCTCCATGCTCCAAATCCATTTTAAAGCCATTTTTAAGGCATTTCGCGCATACATGAAATGAACACATTTTTCTCCAAAACTATAACAGATGCAAGCTTGTCCTGTTTGGTGGAGATGATATTTAATAAAATAAGTAGAAATCCACTAAAAGTTTTGTTTGGTTATCTTGCAATCCCGAGATAATCGTCTCCATGCTCCAAATCCATTTTAAAGCCATTTTTAAGGCATTTCGCGCATACATGAAATGAACACATTTTTCTCCAAAACTATAACAGATGCAAGCTTGTCCTGTTTGGTGGAGATGATATTTAATAAAATAAGTAGAAATCCACTAAAAGTTTTGTTTGGTTATCTTGCAATCCCGAGATAATCGTCTCCATGCTCCAAATCCATTTTAAAGCCATTTTTAAGGCATTTCGCGCATACATGAAATGAACACATTTTTCTCCAAAACTATAACAGATGCAAGCTTGTCCTGTTTGGTGGAGATGATATTTAATAAAATAAGTAGAAATCCACTAAAAGTTTTGTTTGGTTATCTTGCAATCCCGAGATAATCGTCTCCATGCTCCAAATCCATTTTAAAGCCATTTTTAAGGCATTTCGCGCATACATGAAATGAACACATTTTTCTCCAAAACTATAACAGATGCAAGCTTGTCCTGTTTGGTGGAGATGATATTTAATAAAATAAGTAGAAATCCACTAAAAGTTTTGTTTGGTTATCTTGCAATCCCGAGATAATCGTCTCCATGCTCCAAATCCATTTTAAAGCCATTTTTAAGGCATTTCGCGCATACATGAAATGAACACATTTTTCTCCAAAACTATAACAGATGCAAGCTTGTCCTGTTTGGTGGAGATGATATTTAATAAAATAAGTAGAAATCCACTAAAAGTTTTGTTTGGTTATCTTGCAATCCCGAGATAATCGTCTCCATGCTCCAAATCCATTTTAAAGCCATTTTTAAGGCATTTCGCGCATACATGAAATGAACACATTTTTCTCCAAAACTATAACAGATGCAAGCTTGTCCTGTTTGGTGGAGATGATATTTAATAAAATAAGTAGAAATCCACTAAAAGTTTTGTTTGGTTATCTTGCAATCCCGAGATAATCGTCTCCATGCTCCAAATCCATTTTAAAGCCATTTTTAAGGCATTTCGCGCATACATGAAATGAACACATTTTTCTCCAAAACTATAACAGATGCAAGCTTGTCCTGTTTGGTGGAGATGATATTTAATAAAATAAGTAGAAATCCACTAAAAGTTTTGTTTGGTTATCTTGCAATCCCGAGATAATCGTCTCCATGCTCCAAATCCATTTTAAAGCCATTTTTAAGGCATTTCGCGCATACATGAAATGAACACATTTTTCTCCAAAACTATAACAGATGCAAGCTTGTCCTGTTTGGTGGAGATGATATTTAATAAAATAAGTAGAAATCCACTAAAAGTTTTGTTTGGTTATCTTGCAATCCCGAGATAATCGTCTCCATGCTCCAAATCCATTTTAAAGCCATTTTTAAGGCATTTCGCGCATACATGAAATGAACACATTTTTCTCCAAAACTATAACAGATGCAAGCTTGTCCTGTTTGGTGGAGATGATATTTAATAAAATAAGTAGAAATCCACTAAAAGTTTTGTTTGGTTATCTTGCAATCCCGAGATAATCGTCTCCATGCTCCAAATCCATTTTAAAGCCATTTTTAAGGCATTTCGCGCATACATGAAATGAACACATTTTTCTCCAAAACTATAACAGATGCAAGCTTGTCCTGTTTGGTGGAGATGATATTTAATAAAATAAGTAGAAATCCACTAAAAGTTTTGTTTGGTTATCTTGCAATCCCGAGATAATCGTCTCCATGCTCCAAATCCATTTTAAAGCCATTTTTAAGGCATTTCGCGCATACATGAAATGAACACATTTTTCTCCAAAACTATAACAGATGCAAGCTTGTCCTGTTTGGTGGAGATGATATTTAATAAAATAAGTAGAAATCCACTAAAAGTTTTGTTTGGTTATCTTGCAATCCCGAGATAATCGTCTCCATGCTCCAAATCCATTTTAAAGCCATTTTTAAGGCATTTCGCGCATACATGAAATGAACACATTTTTCTCCAAAACTATAACAGATGCAAGCTTGTCCTGTTTGGTGGAGATGATATTTAATAAAATAAGTAGAAATCCACTAAAAGTTTTGTTTGGTTATCTTGCAATCCCGAGATAATCGTCTCCATGCTCCAAATCCATTTTAAAGCCATTTTTAAGGCATTTCGCGCATACATGAAATGAACACATTTTTCTCCAAAACTATAACAGATGCAAGCTTGTCCTGTTTGGTGGAGATGATATTTAATAAAATAAGTAGAAATCCACTAAAAGTTTTGTTTGGTTATCTTGCAATCCCGAGATAATCGTCTCCATGCTCCAAATCCATTTTAAAGCCATTTTTAAGGCATTTCGCGCATACATGAAATGAACACATTACACATTTTTCTCCAAAACTATAACAGATGCAAGCTTGTCCTGTTTGGTGGAGATGATATTTAATAAAATAAGTAGAAATCCACTAAAAGTTTTGTTTGGTTATCTTGCAATCCCGAGATAATCGTCTCCATGCTCCAAATCCATTTTAAAGCCATTTTTAAGGCATTTCGCGCATACATGAAATGAACACATTTTTCTCCAAAACTATAACAGATGCAAGCTTGTCCTGTTTGGTGGAGATGATATTTAATAAAATAAGTAGAAATCCACTAAAAGTTTTGTTTGGTTATCTTGCAATCCCGAGATAATCGTCTCCATGCTCCAAATCCATTTTAAAGCCATTTTTAAGGCATTTCGCGCATACATGAAATGAACACATTTTTCTCCAAAACTATAACAGATGCAAGCTTGTCCTGTTTGGTGGAGATGATATTTAATAAAATAAGTAGAAATCCACTAAAAGTTTTGTTTGGTTATCTTGCAATCCCGAGATAATCGTCTCCATGCTCCAAATCCATTTTAAAGCCATTTTTAAGGCATTTCGCGCATACATGAAATGAACACATTTTTCTCCAAAACTATAACAGATGCAAGCTTGTCCTGTTTGGTGGAGATGATATTTAATAAAATAAGTAGAAATCCACTAAAAGTTTTGTTTGGTTATCTTGCAATCCCGAGATAATCGTCTCCATGCTCCAAATCCATTTTAAAGCCATTTTTAAGGCATTTCGCGCATACATGAAATGAACACATTTTTCTCCAAAACTATAACAGATGCAAGCTTGTCCTGTTTGGTGGAGATGATATTTAATAAAATAAGTAGAAATCCACTAAAAGTTTTGTTTGGTTATCTTGCAATCCCGAGATAATCGTCTCCATGCTCCAAATCCATTTTAAAGCCATTTTTAAGGCATTTCGCGCATACATGAAATGAACACATTTTTCTCCAAAACTATAACAGATGCAAGCTTGTCCTGTTTGGTGGAGATGATATTTAATAAAATAAGTAGAAATCCACTAAAAGTTTTGTTTGGTTATCTTGCAATCCCGAGATAATCGTCTCCATGCTCCAAATCCATTTTAAAGCCATTTTTAAGGCATTTCGCGCATACATGAAATGAACACATTTTTCTCCAAAACTATAACAGATGCAAGCTTGTCCTGTTTGGTGGAGATGATATTTAATAAAATAAGTAGAAATCCACTAAAAGTTTTGTTTGGTTATCTTGCAATCCCGAGATAATCGTCTCCATGCTCCAAATCCATTTTAAAGCCATTTTTAAGGCATTTCGCGCATACATGAAATGAACACATTTTTCTCCAAAACTATAACAGATGCAAGCTTGTCCTGTTTGGTGGAGATGATATTTAATAAAATAAGTAGAAATCCACTAAAAGTTTTGTTTGGTTATCTTGCAATCCCGAGATAATCGTCTCCATGCTCCAAATCCATTTTAAAGCCATTTTTAAGGCATTTCGCGCATACATGAAATGAACACATTTTTCTCCAAAACTATAACAGATGCAAGCTTGTCCTGTTTGGTGGAGATGATATTTAATAAAATAAGTAGAAATCCACTAAAAGTTTTGTTTGGTTATCTTGCAATCCCGAGATAATCGTCTCCATGCTCCAAATCCATTTTAAAGCCATTTTTAAGGCATTTCGCGCATACATGAAATGAACACATTTTTCTCCAAAACTATAACAGATGCAAGCTTGTCCTGTTTGGTGGAGATGATATTTAATAAAATAAGTAGAAATCCACTAAAAGTTTTGTTTGGTTATCTTGCAATCCCGAGATAATCGTCTCCATGCTCCAAATCCATTTTAAAGCCATTTTTAAGGCATTTCGCGCATACATGAAATGAACACATTTTTCTCCAAAACTATAACAGATGCAAGCTTGTCCTGTTTGGTGGAGATGATATTTAATAAAATAAGTAGAAATCCACTAAAAGTTTTGTTTGGTTATCTTGCAATCCCGAGATAATCGTCTCCATGCTCCAAATCCATTTTAAAGCCATTTTTAAGGCATTTCGCGCATACATGAAATGAACACATTTTTCTCCAAAACTATAACAGATGCAAGCTTGTCCTGTTTGGTGGAGATGATATTTAATAAAATAAGTAGAAATCCACTAAAAGTTTTGTTTGGTTATCTTGCAATCCCGAGATAATCGTCTCCATGCTCCAAATCCATTTTAAAGCCATTTTTAAGGCATTTCGCGCATACATGAAATGAACACATTTTTCTCCAAAACTATAACAGATGCAAGCTTGTCCTGTTTGGTGGAGATGATATTTAATAAAATAAGTAGAAATCCACTAAAAGTTTTGTTTGGTTATCTTGCAATCCCGAGATAATCGTCTCCATGCTCCAAATCCATTTTAAAGCCATTTTTAAGGCATTTCGCGCATACATGAAATGAACACATTTTTCTCCAAAACTATAACAGATGCAAGCTTGTCCTGTTTGGTGGAGATGATATTTAATAAAATAAGTAGAAATCCACTAAAAGTTTTGTTTGGTTATCTTGCAATCCCGAGATAATCGTCTCCATGCTCCAAATCCATTTTAAAGCCATTTTTAAGGCATTTCGCGCATACATGAAATGAACACATTTTTCTCCAAAACTATAACAGATGCAAGCTTGTCCTGTTTGGTGGAGATGATATTTAATAAAATAAGTAGAAATCCACTAAAAGTTTTGTTTGGTTATCTTGCAATCCCGAGATAATCGTCTCCATGCTCCAAATCCATTTTAAAGCCATTTTTAAGGCATTTCGCGCATACATGAAATGAACACATTTTTCTCCAAAACTATAACAGATGCAAGCTTGTCCTGTTTGGTGGAGATGATATTTAATAAAATAAGTAGAAATCCACTAAAAGTTTTGTTTGGTTATCTTGCAATCCCGAGATAATCGTCTCCATGCTCCAAATCCATTTTAAAGCCATTTTTAAGGCATTTCGCGCATACATGAAATGAACACATTTTTCTCCAAAACTATAACAGATGCAAGCTTGTCCTGTTTGGTGGAGATGATATTTAATAAAATAAGTAGAAATCCACTAAAAGTTTTGTTTGGTTATCTTGCAATCCCGAGATAATCGTCTCCATGCTCCAAATCCATTTTAAAGCCATTTTTAAGGCATTTCGCGCATACATGAAATGAACACATTTTTCTCCAAAACTATAACAGATGCAAGCTTGTCCTGTTTGGTGGAGATGATATTTAATAAAATAAGTAGAAATCCACTAAAAGTTTTGTTTGGTTATCTTGCAATCCCGAGATAATCGTCTCCATGCTCCAAATCCATTTTAAAGCCATTTTTAAGGCATTTCGCGCATACATGAAATGAACACATTTTTCTCCAAAACTATAACAGATGCAAGCTTGTCCTGTTTGGTGGAGATGATATTTAATAAAATAAGTAGAAATCCACTAAAAGTTTTGTTTGGTTATCTTGCAATCCCGAGATAATCGTCTCCATGCTCCAAATCCATTTTAAAGCCATTTTTAAGGCATTTCGCGCATACATGAAATGAACACATTTTTCTCCAAAACTATAACAGATGCAAGCTTGTCCTGTTTGGTGGAGATGATATTTAATAAAATAAGTAGAAATCCACTAAAAGTTTTGTTTGGTTATCTTGCAATCCCGAGATAATCGTCTCCATGCTCCAAATCCATTTTAAAGCCATTTTTAAGGCATTTCGCGCATACATGAAATGAACACATTTTTCTCCAAAACTATAACAGATGCAAGCTTGTCCTGTTTGGTGGAGATGATATTTAATAAAATAAGTAGAAATCCACTAAAAGTTTTGTTTGGTTATCTTGCAATCCCGAGATAATCGTCTCCATGCTCCAAATCCATTTTAAAGCCATTTTTAAGGCATTTCGCGCATACATGAAATGAACACATTTTTCTCCAAAACTATAACAGATGCAAGCTTGTCCTGTTTGGTGGAGATGATATTTAATAAAATAAGTAGAAATCCACTAAAAGTTTTGTTTGGTTATCTTGCAATCCCGAGATAATCGTCTCCATGCTCCAAATCCATTTTAAAGCCATTTTTAAGGCATTTCGCGCATACATGAAATGAACACATTTTTCTCCAAAACTATAACAGATGCAAGCTTGTCCTGTTTGGTGGAGATGATATTTAATAAAATAAGTAGAAATCCACTAAAAGTTTTGTTTGGTTATCTTGCAATCCCGAGATAATCGTCTCCATGCTCCAAATCCATTTTAAAGCCATTTTTAAGGCATTTCGCGCATACATGAAATGAACACATTTTTCTCCAAAACTATAACAGATGCAAGCTTGTCCTGTTTGGTGGAGATGATATTTAATAAAATAAGTAGAAATCCACTAAAAGTTTTGTTTGGTTATCTTGCAATCCCGAGATAATCGTCTCCATGCTCCAAATCCATTTTAAAGCCATTTTTAAGGCATTTCGCGCATACATGAAATGAACACATTTTTCTCCAAAACTATAACAGATGCAAGCTTGTCCTGTTTGGTGGAGATGATATTTAATAAAATAAGTAGAAATCCACTAAAAGTTTTGTTTGGTTATCTTGCAATCCCGAGATAATCGTCTCCATGCTCCAAATCCATTTTAAAGCCATTTTTAAGGCATTTCGCGCATACATGAAATGAACACATTTTTCTCCAAAACTATAACAGATGCAAGCTTGTCCTGTTTGGTGGAGATGATATTTAATAAAATAAGTAGAAATCCACTAAAAGTTTTGTTTGGTTATCTTGCAATCCCGAGATAATCGTCTCCATGCTCCAAATCCATTTTAAAGCCATTTTTAAGGCATTTCGCGCATACATGAAATGAACACATTTTTCTCCAAAACTATAACAGATGCAAGCTTGTCCTGTTTGGTGGAGATGATATTTAATAAAATAAGTAGAAATCCACTAAAAGTTTTGTTTGGTTATCTTGCAATCCCGAGATAATCGTCTCCATGCTCCAAATCCATTTTAAAGCCATTTTTAAGGCATTTCGCGCATACATGAAATGAACACATTTTTCTCCAAAACTATAACAGATGCAAGCTTGTCCTGTTTGGTGGAGATGATATTTAATAAAATAAGTAGAAATCCACTAAAAGTTTTGTTTGGTTATCTTGCAATCCCGAGATAATCGTCTCCATGCTCCAAATCCATTTTAAAGCCATTTTTAAGGCATTTCGCGCATACATGAAATGAACACATTTTTCTCCAAAACTATAACAGATGCAAGCTTGTCCTGTTTGGTGGAGATGATATTTAATAAAATAAGTAGAAATCCACTAAAAGTTTTGTTTGGTTATCTTGCAATCCCGAGATAATCGTCTCCATGCTCCAAATCCATTTTAAAGCCATTTTTAAGGCATTTCGCGCATACATGAAATGAACACATTTTTCTCCAAAACTATAACAGATGCAAGCTTGTCCTGTTTGGTGGAGATGATATTTAATAAAATAAGTAGAAATCCACTAAAAGTTTTGTTTGGTTATCTTGCAATCCCGAGATAATCGTCTCCATGCTCCAAATCCATTTTAAAGCCATTTTTAAGGCATTTCGCGCATACATGAAATGAACACATTTTTCTCCAAAACTATAACAGATGCAAGCTTGTCCTGTTTGGTGGAGATGATATTTAATAAAATAAGTAGAAATCCACTAAAAGTTTTGTTTGGTTATCTTGCAATCCCGAGATAATCGTCTCCATGCTCAAATCCATTTTAAAGCCATTTTTAAGGCATTTCGCGCATACATGAAATGAACACATTTTTCTCCAAAACTATAACAGATGCAAGCTTGTCCTGTTTGGTGGAGATGATATTTAATAAAATAAGTAGAAATCCACTAAAAGTTTTGTTTGGTTATCTTGCAATCCCGAGATAATCGTCTCCATGCTCCAAATCCATTTTAAAGCCATTTTTAAGGCATTTCGCGCATACATGAAATGAACACATTTTTCTCCAAAACTATAACAGATGCAAGCTTGTCCTGTTTGGTGGAGATGATATTTAATAAAATAAGTAGAAATCCACTAAAAGTTTTGTTTGGTTATCTTGCAATCCCGAGATAATCGTCTCCATGCTCCAAATCCATTTTAAAGCCATTTTTAAGGCATTTCGCGCATACATGAAATGAACACATTTTTCTCCAAAACTATAACAGATGCAAGCTTGTCCTGTTTGGTGGAGATGATATTTAATAAAATAAGTAGAAATCCACTAAAAGTTTTGTTTGGTTATCTTGCAATCCCGAGATAATCGTCTCCATGCTCCAAATCCATTTTAAAGCCATTTTTAAGGCATTTCGCGCATACATGAAATGAACACATTTTTCTCCAAAACTATAACAGATGCAAGCTTGTCCTGTTTGGTGGAGATGATATTTAATAAAATAAGTAGAAATCCACTAAAAGTTTTGTTTGGTTATCTTGCAATCCCGAGATAATCGTCTCCATGCTCCAAATCCATTTTAAAGCCATTTTTAAGGCATTTCGCGCATACATGAAATGAACACATTTTTCTCCAAAACTATAACAGATGCAAGCTTGTCCTGTTTGGTGGAGATGATATTTAATAAAATAAGTAGAAATCCACTAAAAGTTTTGTTTGGTTATCTTGCAATCCCGAGATAATCGTCTCCATGCTCCAAATCCATTTTAAAGCCATTTTTAAGGCATTTCGCGCATACATGAAATGAACACATTTTTCTCCAAAACTATAACAGATGCAAGCTTGTCCTGTTTGGTGGAGATGATATTTAATAAAATAAGTAGAAATCCACTAAAAGTTTTGTTTGGTTATCTTGCAATCCCGAGATAATCGTCTCCATGCTCCAAATCCATTTTAAAGCCATTTTTAAGGCATTTCGCGCATACATGAAATGAACACATTTTTCTCCAAAACTATAACAGATGCAAGCTTGTCCTGTTTGGTGGAGATGATATTTAATAAAATAAGTAGAAATCCACTAAAAGTTTTGTTTGGTTATCTTGCAATCCCGAGATAATCGTCTCCATGCTCCAAATCCATTTTAAAGCCATTTTTAAGGCATTTCGCGCATACATGAAATGAACACATTTTTCTCCAAAACTATAACAGATGCAAGCTTGTCCTGTTTGGTGGAGATGATATTTAATAAAATAAGTAGAAATCCACTAAAAGTTTTGTTTGGTTATCTTGCAATCCCGAGATAATCGTCTCCATGCTCCAAATCCATTTTAAAGCCATTTTTAAGGCATTTCGCGCATACATGAAATGAACACATTTTTCTCCAAAACTATAACAGATGCAAGCTTGTCCTGTTTGGTGGAGATGATATTTAATAAAATAAGTAGAAATCCACTAAAAGTTTTGTTTGGTTATCTTGCAATCCCGAGATAATCGTCTCCATGCTCCAAATCCATTTTAAAGCCATTTTTAAGGCATTTCGCGCATACATGAAATGAACACATTTTTCTCCAAAACTATAACAGATGCAAGCTTGTCCTGTTTGGTGGAGATGATATTTAATAAAATAAGTAGAAATCCACTAAAAGTTTTGTTTGGTTATCTTGCAATCCCGAGATAATCGTCTCCATGCTCCAAATCCATTTTAAAGCCATTTTTAAGGCATTTCGCGCATACATGAAATGAACACATTTTTCTCCAAAACTATAACAGATGCAAGCTTGTCCTGTTTGGTGGAGATGATATTTAATAAAATAAGTAGAAATCCACTAAAAGTTTTGTTTGGTTATCTTGCAATCCCGAGATAATCGTCTCCATGCTCCAAATCCATTTTAAAGCCATTTTTAAGGCATTTCGCGCATACATGAAATGAACACATTTTTCTCCAAAACTATAACAGATGCAAGCTTGTCCTGTTTGGTGGAGATGATATTTAATAAAATAAGTAGAAATCCACTAAAAGTTTTGTTTGGTTATCTTGCAATCCCGAGATAATCGTCTCCATGCTCCAAATCCATTTTAAAGCCATTTTTAAGGCATTTCGCGCATACATGAAATGAACACATTTTTCTCCAAAACTATAACAGATGCAAGCTTGTCCTGTTTGGTGGAGATGATATTTAATAAAATAAGTAGAAATCCACTAAAAGTTTTGTTTGGTTATCTTGCAATCCCGAGATAATCGTCTCCATGCTCCAAATCCATTTTAAAGCCATTTTTAAGGCATTTCGCGCATACATGAAATGAACACATTTTTCTCCAAAACTATAACAGATGCAAGCTTGTCCTGTTTGGTGGAGATGATATTTAATAAAATAAGTAGAAATCCACTAAAAGTTTTGTTTGGTTATCTTGCAATCCCGAGATAATCGTCTCCATGCTCCAAATCCATTTTAAAGCCATTTTTAAGGCATTTCGCGCATACATGAAATGAACACATTTTTCTCCAAAACTATAACAGATGCAAGCTTGTCCTGTTTGGTGGAGATGATATTTAATAAAATAAGTAGAAATCCACTAAAAGTTTTGTTTGGTTATCTTGCAATCCCGAGATAATCGTCTCCATGCTCCAAATCCATTTTAAAGCCATTTTTAAGGCATTTCGCGCATACATGAAATGAACACATTTTTCTCCAAAACTATAACAGATGCAAGCTTGTCCTGTTTGGTGGAGATGATATTTAATAAAATAAGTAGAAATCCACTAAAAGTTTTGTTTGGTTATCTTGCAATCCCGAGATAATCGTCTCCATGCTCCAAATCCATTTTAAAGCCATTTTTAAGGCATTTCGCGCATACATGAAATGAACACATTTTTCTCCAAAACTATAACAGATGCAAGCTTGTCCTGTTTGGTGGAGATGATATTTAATAAAATAAGTAGAAATCCACTAAAAGTTTTGTTTGGTTATCTTGCAATCCCGAGATAATCGTCTCCATGCTCCAAATCCATTTTAAAGCCATTTTTAAGGCATTTCGCGCATACATGAAATGAACACATTTTTCTCCAAAACTATAACAGATGCAAGCTTGTCCTGTTTGGTGGAGATGATATTTAATAAAATAAGTAGAAATCCACTAAAAGTTTTGTTTGGTTATCTTGCAATCCCGAGATAATCGTCTCCATGCTCCAAATCCATTTTAAAGCCATTTTTAAGGCATTTCGCGCATACATGAAATGAACACATTTTTCTCCAAAACTATAACAGATGCAAGCTTGTCCTGTTTGGTGGAGATGATATTTAATAAAATAAGTAGAAATCCACTAAAAGTTTTGTTTGGTTATCTTGCAATCCCGAGATAATCGTCTCCATGCTCCAAATCCATTTTAAAGCCATTTTTAAGGCATTTCGCGCATACATGAAATGAACACATTTTTCTCCAAAACTATAACAGATGCAAGCTTGTCCTGTTTGGTGGAGATGATATTTAATAAAATAAGTAGAAATCCACTAAAAGTTTTGTTTGGTTATCTTGCAATCCCGAGATAATCGTCTCCATGCTCCAAATCCATTTTAAAGCCATTTTTAAGGCATTTCGCGCATACATGAAATGAACACATTTTTCTCCAAAACTATAACAGATGCAAGCTTGTCCTGTTTGGTGGAGATGATATTTAATAAAATAAGTAGAAATCCACTAAAAGTTTTGTTTGGTTATCTTGCAATCCCGAGATAATCGTCTCCATGCTCCAAATCCATTTTAAAGCCATTTTTAAGGCATTTCGCGCATACATGAAATGAACACATTTTTCTCCAAAACTATAACAGATGCAAGCTTGTCCTGTTTGGTGGAGATGATATTTAATAAAATAAGTAGAAATCCACTAAAAGTTTTGTTTGGTTATCTTGCAATCCCGAGATAATCGTCTCCATGCTCCAAATCCATTTTAAAGCCATTTTTAAGGCATTTCGCGCATACATGAAATGAACACATTTTTCTCCAAAACTATAACAGATGCAAGCTTGTCCTGTTTGGTGGAGATGATATTTAATAAAATAAGTAGAAATCCACTAAAAGTTTTGTTTGGTTATCTTGCAATCCCGAGATAATCGTCTCCATGCTCCAAATCCATTTTAAAGCCATTTTTAAGGCATTTCGCGCATACATGAAATGAACACATTTTTCTCCAAAACTATAACAGATGCAAGCTTGTCCTGTTTGGTGGAGATGATATTTAATAAAATAAGTAGAAATCCACTAAAAGTTTTGTTTGGTTATCTTGCAATCCCGAGATAATCGTCTCCATGCTCCAAATCCATTTTAAAGCCATTTTTAAGGCATTTCGCGCATACATGAAATGAACACATTTTTCTCCAAAACTATAACAGATGCAAGCTTGTCCTGTTTGGTGGAGATGATATTTAATAAAATAAGTAGAAATCCACTAAAAGTTTTGTTTGGTTATCTTGCAATCCCGAGATAATCGTCTCCATGCTCCAAATCCATTTTAAAGCCATTTTTAAGGCATTTCGCGCATACATGAAATGAACACATTTTTCTCCAAAACTATAACAGATGCAAGCTTGTCCTGTTTGGTGGAGATGATATTTAATAAAATAAGTAGAAATCCACTAAAAGTTTTGTTTGGTTATCTTGCAATCCCGAGATAATCGTCTCCATGCTCCAAATCCATTTTAAAGCCATTTTTAAGGCATTTCG
The DNA here is from genome assembly GCF_048569485.1 of Anomaloglossus baeobatrachus. Taxonomy (NCBI): domain Eukaryota; kingdom Metazoa; phylum Chordata; class Amphibia; order Anura; family Aromobatidae; genus Anomaloglossus; species Anomaloglossus baeobatrachus. The sequence continues at coordinate 16,568 of NW_027443821.1, read as the reverse complement.
CGCATACATGAAATGAACACATTTTTCTCCAAAACTATAACAGATGCAAGCTTGTCCTGTTTGGTGGAGATGATATTTAATAAAATAAGTAGAAATCCACTAAAAGTTTTGTTTGGTTATCTTGCAATCCCGAGATAATCGTCTCCATGCTCCAAATCCATTTTAAAGCCATTTTTAAGGCATTTCGCGCATACATGAAATGAACACATTTTTCTCCAAAACTATAACAGATGCAAGCTTGTCCTGTTTGGTGGAGATGATATTTAATAAAATAAGTAGAAATCCACTAAAAGTTTTGTTTGGTTATCTTGCAATCCCGAGATAATCGTCTCCATGCTCCAAATCCATTTTAAAGCCATTTTTAAGGCATTTCGCGCATACATGAAATGAACACATTTTTCTCCAAAACTATAACAGATGCAAGCTTGTCCTGTTTGGTGGAGATGATATTTAATAAAATAAGTAGAAATCCACTAAAAGTTTTGTTTGGTTATCTTGCAATCCCGAGATAATCGTCTCCATGCTCCAAATCCATTTTAAAGCCATTTTTAAGGCATTTCGCGCATACATGAAATGAACACATTTTTCTCCAAAACTATAACAGATGCAAGCTTGTCCTGTTTGGTGGAGATGATATTTAATAAAATAAGTAGAAATCCACTAAAAGTTTTGTTTGGTTATCTTGCAATCCCGAGATAATCGTCTCCATGCTCCAAATCCATTTTAAAGCCATTTTTAAGGCATTTCGCGCATACATGAAATGAACACATTTTTCTCCAAAACTATAACAGATGCAAGCTTGTCCTGTTTGGTGGAGATGATATTTAATAAAATAAGTAGAAATCCACTAAAAGTTTTGTTTGGTTATCTTGCAATCCCGAGATAATCGTCTCCATGCTCCAAATCCATTTTAAAGCCATTTTTAAGGCATTTCGCGCATACATGAAATGAACACATTTTTCTCCAAAACTATAACAGATGCAAGCTTGTCCTGTTTGGTGGAGATGATATTTAATAAAATAAGTAGAAATCCACTAAAAGTTTTGTTTGGTTATCTTGCAATCCCGAGATAATCGTCTCCATGCTCCAAATCCATTTTAAAGCCATTTTTAAGGCATTTCGCGCATACATGAAATGAACACATTTTTCTCCAAAACTATAACAGATGCAAGCTTGTCCTGTTTGGTGGAGATGATATTTAATAAAATAAGTAGAAATCCACTAAAAGTTTTGTTTGGTTATCTTGCAATCCCGAGATAATCGTCTCCATGCTCCAAATCCATTTTAAAGCCATTTTTAAGGCATTTCGCGCATACATGAAATGAACACATTTTTCTCCAAAACTATAACAGATGCAAGCTTGTCCTGTTTGGTGGAGATGATATTTAATAAAATAAGTAGAAATCCACTAAAAGTTTTGTTTGGTTATCTTGCAATCCCGAGATAATCGTCTCCATGCTCCAAATCCATTTTAAAGCCATTTTTAAGGCATTTCGCGCATACATGAAATGAACACATTTTTCTCCAAAACTATAACAGATGCAAGCTTGTCCTGTTTGGTGGAGATGATATTTAATAAAATAAGTAGAAATCCACTAAAAGTTTTGTTTGGTTATCTTGCAATCCCGAGATAATCGTCTCCATGCTCCAAATCCATTTTAAAGCCATTTTTAAGGCATTTCGCGCATACATGAAATGAACACATTTTTCTCCAAAACTATAACAGATGCAAGCTTGTCCTGTTTGGTGGAGATGATATTTAATAAAATAAGTAGAAATCCACTAAAAGTTTTGTTTGGTTATCTTGCAATCCCGAGATAATCGTCTCCATGCTCCAAATCCATTTTAAAGCCATTTTTAAGGCATTTCGCGCATACATGAAATGAACACATTTTTCTCCAAAACTATAACAGATGCAAGCTTGTCCTGTTTGGTGGAGATGATATTTAATAAAATAAGTAGAAATCCACTAAAAGTTTTGTTTGGTTATCTTGCAATCCCGAGATAATCGTCTCCATGCTCCAAATCCATTTTAAAGCCATTTTTAAGGCATTTCGCGCATACATGAAATGAACACATTTTTCTCCAAAACTATAACAGATGCAAGCTTGTCCTGTTTGGTGGAGATGATATTTAATAAAATAAGTAGAAATCCACTAAAAGTTTTGTTTGGTTATCTTGCAATCCCGAGATAATCGTCTCCATGCTCCAAATCCATTTTAAAGCCATTTTTAAGGCATTTCGCGCATACATGAAATGAACACATTTTTCTCCAAAACTATAACAGATGCAAGCTTGTCCTGTTTGGTGGAGATGATATTTAATAAAATAAGTAGAAATCCACTAAAAGTTTTGTTTGGTTATCTTGCAATCCCGAGATAATCGTCTCCATGCTCCAAATCCATTTTAAAGCCATTTTTAAGGCATTTCGCGCATACATGAAATGAACACATTTTTCTCCAAAACTATAACAGATGCAAGCTTGTCCTGTTTGGTGGAGATGATATTTAATAAAATAAGTAGAAATCCACTAAAAGTTTTGTTTGGTTATCTTGCAATCCCGAGATAATCGTCTCCATGCTCCAAATCCATTTTAAAGCCATTTTTAAGGCATTTCGCGCATACATGAAATGAACACATTTTTCTCCAAAACTATAACAGATGCAAGCTTGTCCTGTTTGGTGGAGATGATATTTAATAAAATAAGTAGAAATCCACTAAAAGTTTTGTTTGGTTATCTTGCAATCCCGAGATAATCGTCTCCATGCTCCAAATCCATTTTAAAGCCATTTTTAAGGCATTTCGCGCATACATGAAATGAACACATTTTTCTCCAAAACTATAACAGATGCAAGCTTGTCCTGTTTGGTGGAGATGATATTTAATAAAATAAGTAGAAATCCACTAAAAGTTTTGTTTGGTTATCTTGCAATCCCGAGATAATCGTCTCCATGCTCCAAATCCATTTTAAAGCCATTTTTAAGGCATTTCGCGCATACATGAAATGAACACATTTTTCTCCAAAACTATAACAGATGCAAGCTTGTCCTGTTTGGTGGAGATGATATTTAATAAAATAAGTAGAAATCCACTAAAAGTTTTGTTTGGTTATCTTGCAATCCCGAGATAATCGTCTCCATGCTCCAAATCCATTTTAAAGCCATTTTTAAGGCATTTCGCGCATACATGAAATGAACACATTTTTCTCCAAAACTATAACAGATGCAAGCTTGTCCTGTTTGGTGGAGATGATATTTAATAAAATAAGTAGAAATCCACTAAAAGTTTTGTTTGGTTATCTTGCAATCCCGAGATAATCGTCTCCATGCTCCAAATCCATTTTAAAGCCATTTTTAAGGCATTTCGCGCATACATGAAATGAACACATTTTTCTCCAAAACTATAACAGATGCAAGCTTGTCCTGTTTGGTGGAGATGATATTTAATAAAATAAGTAGAAATCCACTAAAAGTTTTGTTTGGTTATCTTGCAATCCCGAGATAATCGTCTCCATGCTCCAAATCCATTTTAAAGCCATTTTTAAGGCATTTCGCGCATACATGAAATGAACACATTTTTCTCCAAAACTATAACAGATGCAAGCTTGTCCTGTTTGGTGGAGATGATATTTAATAAAATAAGTAGAAATCCACTAAAAGTTTTGTTTGGTTATCTTGCAATCCCGAGATAATCGTCTCCATGCTCCAAATCCATTTTAAAGCCATTTTTAAGGCATTTCGCGCATACATGAAATGAACACATTTTTCTCCAAAACTATAACAGATGCAAGCTTGTCCTGTTTGGTGGAGATGATATTTAATAAAATAAGTAGAAATCCACTAAAAGTTTTGTTTGGTTATCTTGCAATCCCGAGATAATCGTCTCCATGCTCCAAATCCATTTTAAAGCCATTTTTAAGGCATTTCGCGCATACATGAAATGAACACATTTTTCTCCAAAACTATAACAGATGCAAGCTTGTCCTGTTTGGTGGAGATGATATTTAATAAAATAAGTAGAAATCCACTAAAAGTTTTGTTTGGTTATCTTGCAATCCCGAGATAATCGTCTCCATGCTCCAAATCCATTTTAAAGCCATTTTTAAGGCATTTCGCGCATACATGAAATGAACACATTTTTCTCCAAAACTATAACAGATGCAAGCTTGTCCTGTTTGGTGGAGATGATAGTTTAATAAAATAAGTAGAAATCCACTAAAAGTTTTGTTTGGTTATATTGCAATCCCGAGATAATCGTCTCCATGCTCCAAATCCATTTTAAAGCCATTTTTAAGGCATTTCGCGCATACATGAAATGAACACATTTTTCTCCAAAACTATAACAGATGCAAGCTTGTCCTGTTTGGTGGAGATGATATTTAATAAAATAAGTAGAAATCCACTAAAAGTTTTGTTTGGTTATCTTGCAATCCCGAGATAATCGTCTCCATGCTCCAAATCCATTTTAAAGCCATTTTTAAGGCATTTCGCGCATACATGAAATGAACACATTTTTCTCCAAAACTATAACAGATGCAAGCTTGTCCTGTTTGGTGGAGATGATATTTAATAAAATAAGTAGAAATCCACTAAAAGTTTTGTTTGGTTATCTTGCAATCCCGAGATAATCGTCTCCATGCTCCAAATCCATTTTAAAGCCATTTTTAAGGCATTTCGCGCATACATGAAATGAACACATTTTTCTCCAAAACTATAACAGATGCAAGCTTGTCCTGTTTGGTGGAGATGATATTTAATAAAATAAGTAGAAATCCACTAAAAGTTTTGTTTGGTTATCTTGCAATCCCGAGATAATCGTCTCCATGCTCCAAATCCATTTTAAAGCCATTTTTAAGGCATTTCGCGCATACATGAAATGAACACATTTTTCTCCAAAACTATAACAGATGCAAGCTTGTCCTGTTTGGTGGAGATGATATTTAATAAAATAAGTAGAAATCCACTAAAAGTTTTGTTTGGTTATCTTGCAATCCCGAGATAATCGTCTCCATGCTCCAAATCCATTTTAAAGCCATTTTTAAGGCATTTCGCGCATACATGAAATGAACACATTTTTCTCCAAAACTATAACAGATGCAAGCTTGTCCTGTTTGGTGGAGATGATATTTAATAAAATAAGTAGAAATCCACTAAAAGTTTTGTTTGGTTATCTTGCAATCCCGAGATAATCGTCTCCATGCTCCAAATCCATTTTAAAGCCATTTTTAAGGCATTTCGCGCATACATGAAATGAACACATTTTTCTCCAAAACTATAACAGATGCAAGCTTGTCCTGTTTGGTGGAGATGATATTTAATAAAATAAGTAGAAATCCACTAAAAGTTTTGTTTGGTTATCTTGCAATCCCGAGATAATCGTCTCCATGCTCCAAATCCATTTTAAAGCCATTTTTAAGGCATTTCGCGCATACATGAAATGAACACATTTTTCTCCAAAACTATAACAGATGCAAGCTTGTCCTGTTTGGTGGAGATGATATTTAATAAAATAAGTAGAAATCCACTAAAAGTTTTGTTTGGTTATCTTGCAATCCCGAGATAATCGTCTCCATGCTCCAAATCCATTTTAAAGCCATTTTTAAGGCATTTCGCGCATACATGAAATGAACACATTTTTCTCCAAAACTATAACAGATGCAAGCTTGTCCTGTTTGGTGGAGATGATATTTAATAAAATAAGTAGAAATCCACTAAAAGTTTTGTTTGGTTATCTTGCAATCCCGAGATAATCGTCTCCATGCTCCAAATCCATTTTAAAGCCATTTTTAAGGCATTTCGCGCATACATGAAATGAACACATTTTTCTCCAAAACTATAACAGATGCAAGCTTGTCCTGTTTGGTGGAGATGATATTTAATAAAATAAGTAGAAATCCACTAAAAGTTTTGTTTGGTTATCTTGCAATCCCGAGATAATCGTCTCCATGCTCCAAATCCATTTTAAAGCCATTTTTAAGGCATTTCGCGCATACATGAAATGAACACATTTTTCTCCAAAACTATAACAGATGCAAGCTTGTCCTGTTTGGTGGAGATGATATTTAATAAAATAAGTAGAAATCCACTAAAAGTTTTGTTTGGTTATCTTGCAATCCCGAGATAATCGTCTCCATGCTCCAAATCCATTTTAAAGCCATTTTTAAGGCATTTCGCGCATACATGAAATGAACACATTTTTCTCCAAAACTATAACAGATGCAAGCTTGTCCTGTTTGGTGGAGATGATATTTAATAAAATAAGTAGAAATCCACTAAAAGTTTTGTTTGGTTATCTTGCAATCCCGAGATAATCGTCTCCATGCTCCAAATCCATTTTAAAGCCATTTTTAAGGCATTTCGCGCATACATGAAATGAACACATTTTTCTCCAAAACTATAACAGATGCAAGCTTGTCCTGTTTGGTGGAGATGATATTTAATAAAATAAGTAGAAATCCACTAAAAGTTTTGTTTGGTTATCTTGCAATCCCGAGATAATCGTCTCCATGCTCCAAATCCATTTTAAAGCCATTTTTAAGGCATTTCGCGCATACATGAAATGAACACATTTTTCTCCAAAACTATAACAGATGCAAGCTTGTCCTGTTTGGTGGAGATGATATTTAATAAAATAAGTAGAAATCCACTAAAAGTTTTGTTTGGTTATCTTGCAATCCCGAGATAATCGTCTCCATGCTCCAAATCCATTTTAAAGCCATTTTTAAGGCATTTCGCGCATACATGAAATGAACACATTTTTCTCCAAAACTATAACAGATGCAAGCTTGTCCTGTTTGGTGGAGATGATATTTAATAAAATAAGTAGAAATCCACTAAAAGTTTTGTTTGGTTATCTTGCAATCCCGAGATAATCGTCTCCATGCTCCAAATCCATTTTAAAGCCATTTTTAAGGCATTTCGCGCATACATGAAATGAACACATTTTTCTCCAAAACTATAACAGATGCAAGCTTGTCCTGTTTGGTGGAGATGATATTTAATAAAATAAGTAGAAATCCACTAAAAGTTTTGTTTGGTTATCTTGCAATCCCGAGATAATCGTCTCCATGCTCCAAATCCATTTTAAAGCCATTTTTAAGGCATTTCGCGCATACATGAAATGAACACATTTTTCTCCAAAACTATAACAGATGCAAGCTTGTCCTGTTTGGTGGAGATGATATTTAATAAAATAAGTAGAAATCCACTAAAAGTTTTGTTTGGTTATCTTGCAATCCCGAGATAATCGTCTCCATGCTCCAAATCCATTTTAAAGCCATTTTTAAGGCATTTCGCGCATACATGAAATGAACACATTTTTCTCCAAAACTATAACAGATGCAAGCTTGTCCTGTTTGGTGGAGATGATATTTAATAAAATAAGTAGAAATCCACTAAAAGTTTTGTTTGGTTATCTTGCAATCCCGAGATAATCGTCTCCATGCTCCAAATCCATTTTAAAGCCATTTTTAAGGCATTTCGCGCATACATGAAATGAACACATTTTTCTCCAAAACTATAACAGATGCAAGCTTGTCCTGTTTGGTGGAGATGATATTTAATAAAATAAGTAGAAATCCACTAAAAGTTTTGTTTGGTTATCTTGCAATCCCGAGATAATCGTCTCCATGCTCCAAATCCATTTTAAAGCCATTTTTAAGGCATTTCGCGCATACATGAAATGAACACATTTTTCTCCAAAACTATAACAGATGCAAGCTTGTCCTGTTTGGTGGAGATGATATTTAATAAAATAAGTAGAAATCCACTAAAAGTTTTGTTTGGTTATCTTGCAATCCCGAGATAATCGTCTCCATGCTCCAAATCCATTTTAAAGCCATTTTTAAGGCATTTCGCGCATACATGAAATGAACACATTTTTCTCCAAAACTATAACAGATGCAAGCTTGTCCTGTTTGGTGGAGATGATATTTAATAAAATAAGTAGAAATCCACTAAAAGTTTTGTTTGGTTATCTTGCAATCCCGAGATAATCGTCTCCATGCTCCAAATCCATTTTAAAGCCATTTTTAAGGCATTTCGCGCATACATGAAATGAACACATTTTTCTCCAAAACTATAACAGATGCAAGCTTGTCCTGTTTGGTGGAGATGATATTTAATAAAATAAGTAGAAATCCACTAAAAGTTTTGTTTGGTTATCTTGCAATCCCGAGATAATCGTCTCCATGCTCCAAATCCATTTTAAAGCCATTTTTAAGGCATTTCGCGCATACATGAAATGAACACATTTTTCTCCAAAACTATAACAGATGCAAGCTTGTCCTGTTTGGTGGAGATGATATTTAATAAAATAAGTAGAAATCCACTAAAAGTTTTGTTTGGTTATCTTGCAATCCCGAGATAATCGTCTCCATGCTCCAAATCCATTTTAAAGCCATTTTTAAGGCATTTCGCGCATACATGAAATGAACACATTTTTCTCCAAAACTATAACAGATGCAAGCTTGTCCTGTTTGGTGGAGATGATATTTAATAAAATAAGTAGAAATCCACTAAAAGTTTTGTTTGGTTATCTTGCAATCCCGAGATAATCGTCTCCATGCTCCAAATCCATTTTAAAGCCATTTTTAAGGCATTTCGCGCATACATGAAATGAACACATTTTTCTCCAAAACTATAACAGATGCAAGCTTGTCCTGTTTGGTGGAGATGATATTTAATAAAATAAGTAGAAATCCACTAAAAGTTTTGTTTGGTTATCTTGCAATCCCGAGATAATCGTCTCCATGCTCCAAATCCATTTTAAAGCCATTTTTAAGGCATTTCGCGCATACATGAAATGAACACATTTTTCTCCAAAACTATAACAGATGCAAGCTTGTCCTGTTTGGTGGAGATGATATTTAATAAAATAAGTAGAAATCCACTAAAAGTTTTGTTTGGTTATCTTGCAATCCCGAGATAATCGTCTCCATGCTCCAAATCCATTTTAAAGCCATTTTTAAGGCATTTCGCGCATACATGAAATGAACACATTTTTCTCCAAAACTATAACAGATGCAAGCTTGTCCTGTTTGGTGGAGATGATATTTAATAAAATAAGTAGAAATCCACTAAAAGTTTTGTTTGGTTATCTTGCAATCCCGAGATAATCGTCTCCATGCTCCAAATCCATTTTAAAGCCATTTTTAAGGCATTTCGCGCATACATGAAATGAACACATTTTTCTCCAAAACTATAACAGATGCAAGCTTGTCCTGTTTGGTGGAGATGATATTTAATAAAATAAGTAGAAATCCACTAAAAGTTTTGTTTGGTTATCTTGCAATCCCGAGATAATCGTCTCCATGCTCCAAATCCATTTTAAAGCCATTTTTAAGGCATTTCGCGCATACATGAAATGAACACATTTTTCTCCAAAACTATAACAGATGCAAGCTTGTCCTGTTTGGTGGAGATGATATTTAATAAAATAAGTAGAAATCCACTAAAAGTTTTGTTTGGTTATCTTGCAATCCCGAGATAATCGTCTCCATGCTCCAAATCCATTTTAAAGCCATTTTTAAGGCATTTCGCGCATACATGAAATGAACACATTTTTCTCCAAAACTATAACAGATGCAAGCTTGTCCTGTTTGGTGGAGATGATATTTAATAAAATAAGTAGAAATCCACTAAAAGTTTTGTTTGGTTATCTTGCAATCCCGAGATAATCGTCTCCATGCTCCAAATCCATTTTAAAGCCATTTTTAAGGCATTTCGCGCATACATGAAATGAACACATTTTTCTCCAAAACTATAACAGATGCAAGCTTGTCCTGTTTGGTGGAGATGATATTTAATAAAATAAGTAGAAATCCACTAAAAGTTTTGTTTGGTTATCTTGCAATCCCGAGATAATCGTCTCCATGCTCCAAATCCATTTTAAAGCCATTTTTAAGGCATTTCGCGCATACATGAAATGAACACATTTTTCTCCAAAACTATAACAGATGCAAGCTTGTCCTGTTTGGTGGAGATGATATTTAATAAAATAAGTAGAAATCCACTAAAAGTTTTGTTTGGTTATCTTGCAATCCCGAGATAATCGTCTCCATGCTCCAAATCCATTTTAAAGCCATTTTTAAGGCATTTCGCGCATACATGAAATGAACACATTTTTCTCCAAAACTATAACAGATGCAAGCTTGTCCTGTTTGGTGGAGATGATATTTAATAAAATAAGTAGAAATCCACTAAAAGTTTTGTTTGGTTATCTTGCAATCCCGAGATAATCGTCTCCATGCTCCAAATCCATTTTAAAGCCATTTTTAAGGCATTTCGCGCATACATGAAATGAACACATTTTTCTCCAAAACTATAACAGATGCAAGCTTGTCCTGTTTGGTGGAGATGATATTTAATAAAATAAGTAGAAATCCACTAAAAGTTTTGTTTGGTTATCTTGCAATCCCGAGATAATCGTCTCCATGCTCCAAATCCATTTTAAAGCCATTTTTAAGGCATTTCGCGCATACATGAAATGAACACATTTTTCTCCAAAACTATAACAGATGCAAGCTTGTCCTGTTTGGTGGAGATGATATTTAATAAAATAAGTAGAAATCCACTAAAAGTTTTGTTTGGTTATCTTGCAATCCCGAGATAATCGTCTCCATGCTCCAAATCCATTTTAAAGCCATTTTTAAGGCATTTCGCGCATACATGAAATGAACACATTTTTCTCCAAAACTATAACAGATGCAAGCTTGTCCTGTTTGGTGGAGATGATATTTAATAAAATAAGTAGAAATCCACTAAAAGTTTTGTTTGGTTATCTTGCAATCCCGAGATAATCGTCTCCATGCTCCAAATCCATTTTAAAGCCATTTTTAAGGCATTTCGCGCATACATGAAATGAACACATTTTTCTCCAAAACTATAACAGATGCAAGCTTGTCCTGTTTGGTGGAGATGATATTTAATAAAATAAGTAGAAATCCACTAAAAGTTTTGTTTGGTTATCTTGCAATCCCGAGATAATCGTCTCCATGCTCCAAATCCATTTTAAAGCCATTTTTAAGGCATTTCGCGCATACATGAAATGAACACATTTTTCTCCAAAACTATAACAGATGCAAGCTTGTCCTGTTTGGTGGAGATGATATTTAATAAAATAAGTAGAAATCCACTAAAAGTTTTGTTTGGTTATCTTGCAATCCCGAGATAATCGTCTCCATGCTCCAAATCCATTTTAAAGCCATTTTTAAGGCATTTCGCGCATACATGAAATGAACACATTTTTCTCCAAAACTATAACAGATGCAAGCTTGTCCTGTTTGGTGGAGATGATATTTAATAAAATAAGTAGAAATCCACTAAAAGTTTTGTTTGGTTATCTTGCAATCCCGAGATAATCGTCTCCATGCTCCAAATCCATTTTAAAGCCATTTTTAAGGCATTTCGCGCATACATGAAATGAACACATTTTTCTCCAAAACTATAACAGATGCAAGCTTGTCCTGTTTGGTGGAGATGATATTTAATAAAATAAGTAGAAATCCACTAAAAGTTTTGTTTGGTTATCTTGCAATCCCGAGATAATCGTCTCCATGCTCCAAATCCATTTTAAAGCCATTTTTAAGGCATTTCGCGCATACATGAAATGAACACATTTTTCTCCAAAACTATAACAGATGCAAGCTTGTCCTGTTTGGTGGAGATGATATTTAATAAAATAAGTAGAAATCCACTAAAAGTTTTGTTTGGTTATCTTGCAATCCCGAGATAATCGTCTCCATGCTCCAAATCCATTTTAAAGCCATTTTTAAGGCATTTCGCGCATACATGAAATGAACACATTTTTCTCCAAAACTATAACAGATGCAAGCTTGTCCTGTTTGGTGGAGATGATATTTAATAAAATAAGTAGAAATCCACTAAAAGTTTTGTTTGGTTATCTTGCAATCCCGAGATAATCGTCTCCATGCTCCAAATCCATTTTAAAGCCATTTTTAAGGCATTTCGCGCATACATGAAATGAACACATTTTTCTCCAAAACTATAACAGATGCAAGCTTGTCCTGTTTGGTGGAGATGATATTTAATAAAATAAGTAGAAATCCACTAAAAGTTTTGTTTGGTTATCTTGCAATCCCGAGATAATCGTCTCCATGCTCCAAATCCATTTTAAAGCCATTTTTAAGGCATTTCGCGCATACATGAAATGAACACATTTTTCTCCAAAACTATAACAGATGCAAGCTTGTCCTGTTTGGTGGAGATGATATTTAATAAAATAAGTAGAAATCCACTAAAAGTTTTGTTTGGTTATCTTGCAATCCCGAGATAATCGTCTCCATGCTCCAAATCCATTTTAAAGCCATTTTTAAGGCATTTCGCGCATACATGAAATGAACACATTTTTCTCCAAAACTATAACAGATGCAAGCTTGTCCTGTTTGGTGGAGATGATATTTAATAAAATAAGTAGAAATCCACTAAAAGTTTTGTTTGGTTATCTTGCAATCCCGAGATAATCGTCTCCATGCTCCAAATCCATTTTAAAGCCATTTTTAAGGCATTTCGCGCATACATGAAATGAACACATTTTTCTCCAAAACTATAACAGATGCAAGCTTGTCCTGTTTGGTGGAGATGATATTTAATAAAATAAGTAGAAATCCACTAAAAGTTTTGTTTGGTTATCTTGCAATCCCGAGATAATCGTCTCCATGCTCCAAATCCATTTTAAAGCCATTTTTAAGGCATTTCGCGCATACATGAAATGAACACATTTTTCTCCAAAACTATAACAGATGCAAGCTTGTCCTGTTTGGTGGAGATGATATTTAATAAAATAAGTAGAAATCCACTAAAAGTTTTGTTTGGTTATCTTGCAATCCCGAGATAATCGTCTCCATGCTCCAAATCCATTTTAAAGCCATTTTTAAGGCATTTCGCGCATACATGAAATGAACACATTTTTCTCCAAAACTATAACAGATGCAAGCTTGTCCTGTTTGGTGGAGATGATATTTAATAAAATAAGTAGAAATCCACTAAAAGTTTTGTTTGGTTATCTTGCAATCCCGAGATAATCGTCTCCATGCTCCAAATCCATTTTAAAGCCATTTTTAAGGCATTTCGCGCATACATGAAATGAACACATTTTTCTCCAAAACTATAACAGATGCAAGCTTGTCCTGTTTGGTGGAGATGATATTTAATAAAATAAGTAGAAATCCACTAAAAGTTTTGTTTGGTTATCTTGCAATCCCGAGATAATCGTCTCCATGCTCCAAATCCATTTTAAAGCCATTTTTAAGGCATTTCGCGCATACATGAAATGAACACATTTTTCTCCAAAACTATAACAGATGCAAGCTTGTCCTGTTTGGTGGAGATGATATTTAATAAAATAAGTAGAAATCCACTAAAAGTTTTGTTTGGTTATCTTGCAATCCCGAGATAATCGTCTCCATGCTCCAAATCCATTTTAAAGCCATTTTTAAGGCATTTCGCGCATACATGAAATGAACACATTTTTCTCCAAAACTATAACAGATGCAAGCTTGTCCTGTTTGGTGGAGATGATATTTAATAAAATAAGTAGAAATCCACTAAAAGTTTTGTTTGGTTATCTTGCAATCCCGAGATAATCGTCTCCATGCTCCAAATCCATTTTAAAGCCATTTTTAAGGCATTTCGCGCATACATGAAATGAACACATTTTTCTCCAAAACTATAACAGATGCAAGCTTGTCCTGTTTGGTGGAGATGATATTTAATAAAATAAGTAGAAATCCACTAAAAGTTTTGTTTGGTTATCTTGCAATCCCGAGATAATCGTCTCCATGCTCCAAATCCATTTTAAAGCCATTTTTAAGGCATTTCGCGCATACATGAAATGAACACATTTTTCTCCAAAACTATAACAGATGCAAGCTTGTCCTGTTTGGTGGAGATGATATTTAATAAAATAAGTAGAAATCCACTAAAAGTTTTGTTTGGTTATCTTGCAATCCCGAGATAATCGTCTCCATGCTCCAAATCCATTTTAAAGCCATTTTTAAGGCATTTCGCGCATACATGAAATGAACACATTTTTCTCCAAAACTATAACAGATGCAAGCTTGTCCTGTTTGGTGGAGATGATATTTAATAAAATAAGTAGAAATCCACTAAAAGTTTTGTTTGGTTATCTTGCAATCCCGAGATAATCGTCTCCATGCTCCAAATCCATTTTAAAGCCATTTTTAAGGCATTTCGCGCATACATGAAATGAACACATTTTTCTCCAAAACTATAACAGATGCAAGCTTGTCCTGTTTGGTGGAGATGATATTTAATAAAATAAGTAGAAATCCACTAAAAGTTTTGTTTGGTTATCTTGCAATCCCGAGATAATCGTCTCCATGCTCCAAATCCATTTTAAAGCCATTTTTAAGGCATTTCGCGCATACATGAAATGAACACATTTTTCTCCAAAACTATAACAGATGCAAGCTTGTCCTGTTTGGTGGAGATGATATTTAATAAAATAAGTAGAAATCCACTAAAAGTTTTGTTTGGTTATCTTGCAATCCCGAGATAATCGTCTCCATGCTCCAAATCCATTTTAAAGCCATTTTTAAGGCATTTCGCGCATACATGAAATGAACACATTTTTCTCCAAAACTATAACAGATGCAAGCTTGTCCTGTTTGGTGGAGATGATATTTAATAAAATAAGTAGAAATCCACTAAAAGTTTTGTTTGGTTATCTTGCAATCCCGAGATAATCGTCTCCATGCTCCAAATCCATTTTAAAGCCATTTTTAAGGCATTTCGCGCATACATGAAATGAACACATTTTTCTCCAAAACTATAACAGATGCAAGCTTGTCCTGTTTGGTGGAGATGATATTTAATAAAATAAGTAGAAATCCACTAAAAGTTTTGTTTGGTTATCTTGCAATCCCGAGATAATCGTCTCCATGCTCCAAATCCATTTTAAAGCCATTTTTAAGGCATTTCGCGCATACATGAAATGAACACATTTTTCTCCAAAACTATAACAGATGCAAGCTTGTCCTGTTTGGTGGAGATGATATTTAATAAAATAAGTAGAAATCCACTAAAAGTTTTGTTTGGTTATCTTGCAATCCCGAGATAATCGTCTCCATGCTCCAAATCCATTTTAAAGCCATTTTTAAGGCATTTCGCGCATACATGAAATGAACACATTTTTCTCCAAAACTATAACAGATGCAAGCTTGTCCTGTTTGGTGGAGATGATATTTAATAAAATAAGTAGAAATCCACTAAAAGTTTTGTTTGGTTATCTTGCAATCCCGAGATAATCGTCTCCATGCTCCAAATCCATTTTAAAGCCATTTTTAAGGCATTTCGCGCATACATGAAATGAACACATTTTTCTCCAAAACTATAACAGATGCAAGCTTGTCCTGTTTGGTGGAGATGATATTTAATAAAATAAGTAGAAATCCACTAAAAGTTTTGTTTGGTTATCTTGCAATCCCGAGATAATCGTCTCCATGCTCCAAATCCATTTTAAAGCCATTTTTAAGGCATTTCGCGCATACATGAAATGAACACATTTTTCTCCAAAACTATAACAGATGCAAGCTTGTCCTGTTTGGTGGAGATGATATTTAATAAAATAAGTAGAAATCCACTAAAAGTTTTGTTTGGTTATCTTGCAATCCCGAGATAATCGTCTCCATGCTCCAAATCCATTTTAAAGCCATTTTTAAGGCATTTCGCGCATACATGAAATGAACACATTTTTCTCCAAAACTATAACAGATGCAAGCTTGTCCTGTTTGGTGGAGATGATATTTAATAAAATAAGTAGAAATCCACTAAAAGTTTTGTTTGGTTATCTTGCAATCCCGAGATAATCGTCTCCATGCTCCAAATCCATTTTAAAGCCATTTTTAAGGCATTTCGCGCATACATGAAATGAACACATTTTTCTCCAAAACTATAACAGATGCAAGCTTGTCCTGTTTGGTGGAGATGATATTTAATAAAATAAGTAGAAATCCACTAAAAGTTTTGTTTGGTTATCTTGCAATCCCGAGATAATCGTCTCCATGCTCCAAATCCATTTTAAAGCCATTTTTAAGGCATTTCGCGCATACATGAAATGAACACATTTTTCTCCAAAACTATAACAGATGCAAGCTTGTCCTGTTTGTGTGGAGATGATATTTAATAAAATAAGTAGAAATCCACTAAAAGTTTTGTTTGGTTATATTGCAATCCCGAGATAATCGTCTCCATGCTCCAAATCCATTTTAAAGCCATTTTTAAGGCATTTCGCGCATACATGAAATGAACACATTTTTCTCCAAAACTATAACAGATGCAAGCTTGTCCTGTTTGGTGGAGATGATATTTAATAAAATAAGTAGAAATCCACTAAAAGTTTTGTTTGGTTATCTTGCAATCCCGAGATAATCGTCTCCATGCTCCAAATCCATTTTAAAGCCATTTTTAAGGCATTTCGCGCATACATGAAATGAACACATTTTTCTCCAAAACTATAACAGATGCAAGCTTGTCCTGTTTGGTGGAGATGATATTTAATAAAATAAGTAGAAATCCACTAAAAGTTTT
>NW_027443820.1:0-34589 GCF_048569485.1 Anomaloglossus baeobatrachus | reverse complement strand
AGGACAAGCTTTCATCTGTTATAGTTTTGGAGAAAAATGTGTTCATTTCATGTATGCGCGAAATGCCTTAAAAATGGCTTTAAAATGGATTTGGAGCATGGAGACGATTATCTCGGGATTGCAAGATAACCAAACAAAACTTTTAGTGGATTTCTACTTATTTTATTAAATATCATCTCCACCAAACAGGACAAGCTTGCATCTGTTATAGTTTTGGAGAAAAATGTATTCATTTCATGTATGCGCGAAATGCCTTAAAAATGGCTTTAAAATGGATTTGGAGCATGGAGACGATTATCTCGGGATTGCAAGATAACCAAACAAAACTTTTAGTGGATTTCTACTTATTTTATTAAATATCATCTCCACCAAACAGGACAAGCTTGCATCTGTTATAGTTTTGGAGAAAAATGTGTTCATTTCATGTATGCGCGAAATGCCTTAAAAATGGCTTTAAAATGGATTTGGAGCATGGAGACGATTATCTCGGGATTGCAAGATAACCAAACAAAACTTTTAGTGGATTTCTACTTATTTTATTAAATATCATCTCCACCAAACAGGACAAGCTTGCATCTGTTATAGTTTTGGAGAAAAATGTGTTCATTTCATGTATGCGCGAAATGCCTTAAAAATGGCTTTAAAATGGATTTGGAGCATGGAGACGATTATCTCGGGATTGCAATATAACCAAACAAAACTTTTAGTGGATTTCTACTTATTTTATTAAATATCATCTCCACCAAACAGGACAAGCTTGCATCTGTTATAGTTTTGGAGAAAAATGTGTTCATTTCATGTATGCGCGAAACCCTTAAAAATGGCTTTAAAATGGATTTGGAGCATGGAGACGATTATCTCGGGATTGCAAGATAACCAAACAAAACTTTTAGTGGATTTCTACTTATTTTATTAAATATCATCTCCACCAAACAGGACAAGCTTGCATCTGTTATAGTTTTGGAGAAAAATGTGTTCATTTCATGTATGCGCGAAATGCCTTAAAAATGGCTTTAAAATGGATTTGGAGCATGGAGACGATTATCTCGGATTGCAATATACCAAACAAAACTTTTAGTGGATTTCTACTTATTTTATTAAATATCATCTCCACCAAACAGGACAAGCTTGCATCTGTTATAGTTTTGGAGAAAAATGTGTTCATTTCATGTATGCGCGAAATGCCTTAAAAATGGCTTTAAAATGGATTTGGAGCATGGAGACGATTATCTCGGGATTGCAAGATAACCAAACAAAACTTTTAGTGGATTTCTACTTATTTTATTAAATATCATCTCCACCAAACAGGACAAGCTTGCATCTGTTATAGTTTTGGAGAAAAATGTGTTCATTTCATGTATGCGCGAAATGCCTTAAAAATGGCTTTAAAATGGATTTGGAGCATGGAGACGATTATCTCGGGATTGCAAGATAACCAAACAAAACTTTTAGTGGATTTCTACTTATTTTATTAAATATCATCTCCACCAAACAGGACAAGCTTGCATCTGTTATAGTTTTGGAGAAAAATGTGTTCATTTCATGTATGCGCGAAATGCCTTAAAAATGGCTTTAAAATGGATTTGGAGCATGGAGACGATTATCTCGGGATTGCAAGATAACCAAACAAAACTTTTAGTGGATTTCTACTTATTTTATTAAATATCATCTCCACCAAACAGGACAAGCTTGCATCTGTTATAGTTTTGGAGAAAAATGTGTTCATTTCATGTATGCGCGAAATGCCTTAAAAATGGCTTTAAAATGGATTTGGAGCATGGAGACGATTATCTCGGGATTGCAAGATAACCAAACAAAACTTTTAGTGGATTTCTACTTATTTTATTAAATATCATCTCCACCAAACAGGACAAGCTTGCATCTGTTATAGTTTTGGAGAAAAATGTGTTCATTTCATGTATGCGCGAAATGCCTTAAAAATGGCTTTAAAATGGATTTGGAGCATGGAGACGATTATCTCGGGATTGCAAGATAACCAAACAAAACTTTTAGTGGATTTCTACTTATTTTATTAAATATCATCTCCACCAAACAGGACAAGCTTGCATCTGTTATAGTTTTGGAGAAAAATGTGTTCATTTCATGTATGCGCGAAATGCCTTAAAAATGGCTTTAAAATGGATTTGGAGCATGGAGACGATTATCTCGGGATTGCAAGATAACCAAACAAAACTTTTAGTGGATTTCTACTTATTTTATTAAATATCATCTCCACCAAACAGGACAAGCTTGCATCTGTTATAGTTTTGGAGAAAAATGTGTTCATTTCATGTATGCGCGAAATGCCTTAAAAATGGCTTTAAAATGGATTTGGAGCATGGAGACGATTATCTCGGGATTGCAAGATAACCAAACAAAACTTTTAGTGGATTTCTACTTATTTTATTAAATATCATCTCCACCAAACAGGACAAGCTTGCATCTGTTATAGTTTTGGAGAAAAATGTGTTCATTTCATGTATGCGCGAAATGCCTTAAAAATGGCTTTAAAATGGATTTGGAGCATGGAGACGATTATCTCGGGATTGCAAGATAACCAAACAAAACTTTTAGTGGATTTCTACTTATTTTATTAAATATCATCTCCACCAAACAGGACAAGCTTGCATCTGTTATAGTTTTGGAGAAAAATGTGTTCATTTCATGTATGCGCGAAATGCCTTAAAAATGGCTTTAAAATGGATTTGGAGCATGGAGACGATTATCTCGGGATTGCAAGATAACCAAACAAAACTTTTAGTGGATTTCTACTTATTTTATTAAATATCATCTCCACCAAACAGGACAAGCTTGCATCTGTTATAGTTTTGGAGAAAAATGTGTTCATTTCATGTATGCGCGAAATGCCTTAAAAATGGCTTTAAAATGGATTTGGAGCATGGAGACGATTATCTCGGGATTGCAAGATAACCAAACAAAACTTTTAGTGGATTTCTACTTATTTTATTAAATATCATCTCCACCAAACAGGACAAGCTTGCATCTGTTATAGTTTTGGAGAAAAATGTGTTCATTTCATGTATGCGCGAAATGCCTTAACAATGGCTTTAAAATGGATTTGGAGCATGGAGACGATTATCTCGGGATTGCAAGATAACCAAACAAAACTTTTAGTGGATTTCTACTTATTTTATTAAATATCATCTCCACCAAACAGGACAAGCTTGCATCTGTTATAGTTTTGGAGAAAAATGTGTTCATTTCATGTATGCGCGAAATGCCTTAAAAATGGCTTTAAAATGGATTTGGAGCATGGAGACGATTATCTCGGGATTGCAAGATAACCAAACAAAACTTTTAGTGGATTTCTACTTATTTTATTAAATATCATCTCCACCAAACAGGACAAGCTTGCATCTGTTATAGTTTTGGAGAAAAATGTGTTCATTTCATGTATGCGCGAAATGCCTTAAAAATGGCTTTAAAATGGATTTGGAGCATGGAGACGATTATCTCGGGATTGCAAGATAACCAAACAAAACTTTTAGTGGATTTCTACTTATTTTATTAAATATCATCTCCACCAAACAGGACAAGCTTGCATCTGTTATAGTTTTGGAGAAAAATGTGTTCATTTCATGTATGCGCGAAATGCCTTAAAAATGGCTTTAAAATGGATTTGGAGCATGGAGACGATTATCTCGGGATTGCAAGATAACCAAACAAAACTTTTAGTGGATTTCTACTTATTTTATTAAATATCATCTCCACCAAACAGGACAAGCTTGCATCTGTTATAGTTTTGGAGAAAAATGTGTTCATTTCATGTATGCGCGAAATGCCTTAAAAATGGCTTTAAAATGGATTTGGAGCATGGAGACGATTATCTCGGGATTGCAAGATAACCAAACAAAACTTTTAGTGGATTTCTACTTATTTTATTAAATATCATCTCCACCAAACAGGACAAGCTTGCATCTGTTATAGTTTTGGAGAAAAATGTGTTCATTTCATGTATGCGCGAAATGCCTTAAAAATGGCTTTAAAATGGATTTGGAGCATGGAGACGATTATCTCGGGATTGCAAGATAACCAAACAAAACTTTTAGTGGATTTCTACTTATTTTATTAAATATCATCTCCACCAAACAGGACAAGCTTGCATCTGTTATAGTTTTGGAGAAAAATGTGTTCATTTCATGTATGCGCGAAATGCCTTAAAAATGGCTTTAAAATGGATTTGGAGCATGGAGACGATTATCTCGGGATTGCAAGATAACCAAACAAAACTTTTAGTGGATTTCTACTTATTTTATTAAATATCATCTCCACCAAACAGGACAAGCTTGCATCTGTTATAGTTTTGGAGAAAAATGTGTTCATTTCATGTATGCGCGAAATGCCTTAAAAATGGCTTTAAAATGGATTTGGAGCATGGAGACGATTATCTCGGGATTGCAAGATAACCAAACAAAACTTTTAGTGGATTTCTACTTATTTTATTAAATATCATCTCCACCAAACAGGACAAGCTTGCATCTGTTATAGTTTTGGAGAAAAATGTGTTCATTTCATGTATGCGCGAAATGCCTTAAAAATGGCTTTAAAATGGATTTGGAGCATGGAGACGATTATCTCGGGATTGCAAGATAACCAAACAAAACTTTTAGTGGATTTCTACTTATTTTATTAAATATCATCTCCACCAAACAGGACAAGCTTGCATCTGTTATAGTTTTGGAGAAAAATGTGTTCATTTCATGTATGCGCGAAATGCCTTAAAAATGGCTTTAAAATGGATTTGGAGCATGGAGACGATTATCTCGGGATTGCAAGATAACCAAACAAAACTTTTAGTGGATTTCTACTTATTTTATTAAATATCATCTCCACCAAACAGGACAAGCTTGCATCTGTTATAGTTTTGGAGAAAAATGTGTTCATTTCATGTATGCGCGAAATGCCTTAAAAATGGCTTTAAAATGGATTTGGAGCATGGAGACGATTATCTCGGGATTGCAAGATAACCAAACAAAACTTTTAGTGGATTTCTACTTATTTTATTAAATATCATCTCCACCAAACAGGACAAGCTTGCATCTGTTATAGTTTTGGAGAAAAATGTGTTCATTTCATGTATGCGCGAAATGCCTTAAAAATGGCTTTAAAATGGATTTGGAGCATGGAGACGATTATCTCGGGATTGCAAGATAACCAAACAAAACTTTTAGTGGATTTCTACTTATTTTATTAAATATCATCTCCACCAAACAGGACAAGCTTGCATCTGTTATAGTTTTGGAGAAAAATGTGTTCATTTCATGTATGCGCGAAATGCCTTAAAAATGGCTTTAAAATGGATTTGGAGCATGGAGACGATTATCTCGGGATTGCAAGATAACCAAACAAAACTTTTAGTGGATTTCTACTTATTTTATTAAATATCATCTCCACCAAACAGGACAAGCTTGCATCTGTTATAGTTTTGGAGAAAAATGTGTTCATTTCATGTATGCGCGAAATGCCTTAAAAATGGCTTTAAAATGGATTTGGAGCATGGAGACGATTATCTCGGGATTGCAAGATAACCAAACAAAACTTTTAGTGGATTTCTACTTATTTTATTAAATATCATCTCCACCAAACAGGACAAGCTTGCATCTGTTATAGTTTTGGAGAAAAATGTGTTCATTTCATGTATGCGCGAAATGCCTTAAAAATGGCTTTAAAATGGATTTGGAGCATGGAGACGATTATCTCGGGATTGCAAGATAACCAAACAAAACTTTTAGTGGATTTCTACTTATTTTATTAAATATCATCTCCACCAAACAGGACAAGCTTGCATCTGTTATAGTTTTGGAGAAAAATGTGTTCATTTCATGTATGCGCGAAATGCCTTAAAAATGGCTTTAAAATGGATTTGGAGCATGGAGACGATTATCTCGGGATTGCAAGATAACCAAACAAAACTTTTAGTGTTTCTACTTATTTTATTAAATATCATCTCCACCAAACAGGACAAGCTTGCATCTGTTATAGTTTTGGAGAAAAATGTGTTCATTTCATGTATGCGCGAAATGCCTTAAAAAATGGCTTTAAAATGGATTTGGAGCATGGAGACGATTATCTCGGGATTGCAAGATAACCAAACAAAACTTTTAGTGGATTTCTACTTATTTTATTAAATATCATCTCCACCAAACAGGACAAGCTTGCATCTGTTATAGTTTTGGAGAAAAATGTGTTCATTTCATGTATGCGCGAAATGCCTTAAAAATGGCTTTAAAATGGATTTGGAGCATGGAGACGATTATCTCGGGATTGCAAGATAACCAAACAAAACTTTTAGTGGATTTCTACTTATTTTATTAAATATCATCTCCACCAAACAGGACAAGCTTGCATCTGTTATAGTTTTGGAGAAAAATGTGTTCATTTCATGTATGCGCGAAATGCCTTAAAAATGGCTTTAAAATGGATTTGGAGCATGGAGACGATTATCTCGGGATTGCAAGATAACCAAACAAAACTTTTAGTGGATTTCTACTTATTTTATTAAATATCATCTCCACCAAACAGGACAAGCTTGCATCTGTTATAGTTTTGGAGAAAAATGTGTTCATTTCATGTATGCGCGAAATGCCTTAAAAATGGCTTTAAAATGGATTTGGAGCATGGAGACGATTATCTCGGGATTGCAAGATAACCAAACAAAACTTTTAGTGGATTTCTACTTATTTTATTAAATATCATCTCCACCAAACAGGACAAGCTTGCATCTGTTATAGTTTTGGAGAAAAATGTGTTCATTTCATGTATGCGCGAAATGCCTTAAAAATGGCTTTAAAATGGATTTGGAGCATGGAGACGATTATCTCGGGATTGCAAGATAACCAAACAAAACTTTTAGTGGATTTCTACTTATTTTATTAAATATCATCTCCACCAAACAGGACAAGCTTGCATCTGTTATAGTTTTGGAGAAAAATGTGTTCATTTCATGTATGCGCGAAATGCCTTAAAAATGGCTTTAAAATGGATTTGGAGCATGGAGACGATTATCTCGGGATTGCAAGATAACCAAACAAAACTTTTAGTGGATTTCTACTTATTTTATTAAATATCATCTCCACCAAACAGGACAAGCTTGCATCTGTTATAGTTTTGGAGAAAAATGTGTTCATTTCATGTATGCGCGAAATGCCTTAAAAATGGCTTTAAAATGGATTTGGAGCATGGAGACGATTATCTCGGGATTGCAAGATAACCAAACAAAACTTTTAGTGGATTTCTACTTATTTTATTAAATATCATCTCCACCAAACAGGACAAGCTTGCATCTGTTATAGTTTTGGAGAAAAATGTGTTCATTTCATGTATGCGCGAAATGCCTTAAAAATGGCTTTAAAATGGATTTGGAGCATGGAGACGATTATCTCGGGATTGCAAGATAACCAAACAAAACTTTTAGTGGATTTCTACTTATTTTATTAAATATCATCTCCACCAAACAGGACAAGCTTGCATCTGTTATAGTTTTGGAGAAAAATGTGTTCATTTCATGTATGCGCGAAATGCCTTAAAAATGGCTTTAAAATGGATTTGGAGCATGGAGACGATTATCTCGGGATTGCAAGATAACCAAACAAAACTTTTAGTGGATTTCTACTTATTTTATTAAATATCATCTCCACCAAACAGGACAAGCTTGCATCTGTTATAGTTTTGGAGAAAAATGTGTTCATTTCATGTATGCGCGAAATGCCTTAAAAATGGCTTTAAAATGGATTTGGAGCATGGAGACGATTATCTCGGGATTGCAAGATAACCAAACAAAACTTTTAGTGGATTTCTACTTATTTTATTAAATATCATCTCCACCAAACAGGACAAGCTTGCATCTGTTATAGTTTTGGAGAAAAATGTGTTCATTTCATGTATGCGCGAAATGCCTTAAAAATGGCTTTAAAATGGATTTGGAGCATGGAGACGATTATCTCGGGATTGCAATATAACCAAACAAAACTTTTAGTGGATTTCTACTTATTTTATTAAATATCATCTCCACCAAACAGGACAAGCTTGCATCTGTTATAGTTTTGGAGAAAAATGTGTTCATTTCATGTATGCGCGAAATGCCTTAAAAATGGCTTTAAAATGGATTTGGAGCATGGAGACGATTATCTCGGGATTGCAAGATAACCAAACAAAACTTTTAGTGGATTTCTACTTATTTTATTAAATATCATCTCCACCAAACAGGACAAGCTTGCATCTGTTATAGTTTTGGAGAAAAATGTGTTCATTTCATGTATGCGCGAAATGCCTTAAAAATGGCTTTAAAATGGATTTGGAGCATGGAGACGATTATCTCGGGATTGCAAGATAACCAAACAAAACTTTTAGTGGATTTCTACTTATTTTATTAAATATCATCTCCACCAAACAGGACAAGCTTGCATCTGTTATAGTTTTGGAGAAAAATGTGTTCATTTCATGTATGCGCGAAATGCCTTAAAAATGGCTTTAAAATGGATTTGGAGCATGGAGACGATTATCTCGGGATTGCAATATAACCAAACAAAACTTTTAGTGGATTTCTACTTATTTTATTAAATATCATCTCCACCAAACAGGACAAGCTTGCATCTGTTATAGTTTTGGAGAAAAATGTGTTCATTTCATGTATGCGCGAAATGCCTTAAAAATGGCTTTAAAATGGATTTGGAGCATGGAGACGATTATCTCGGGATTGCAAGATAACCAAACAAAACTTTTAGTGGATTTCTACTTATTTTATTAAATATCATCTCCACCAAACAGGACAAGCTTGCATCTGTTATAGTTTTGGAGAAAAATGTGTTCATTTCATGTATGCGCGAAATGCCTTAAAAATGGCTTTAAAATGGATTTGGAGCATGGAGACGATTATCTCGGGATTGCAAGATAACCAAACAAAACTTTTAGTGGATTTCTACTTATTTTATTAAATATCATCTCCACCAAACAGGACAAGCTTGCATCTGTTATAGTTTTGGAGAAAAATGTGTTCATTTCATGTATGCGCGAAATGCCTTAAAAATGGCTTTAAAATGGATTTGGAGCATGGAGACGATTATCTCGGGATTGCAAGATAACCAAACAAAACTTTTAGTGGATTTCTACTTATTTTATTAAATATCATCTCCACCAAACAGGACAAGCTTGCATCTGTTATAGTTTTGGAGAAAAATGTGTTCATTTCATGTATGCGCGAAATGCCTTAAAAATGGCTTTAAAATGGATTTGGAGCATGGAGACGATTATCTCGGGATTGCAAGATAACCAAACAAAACTTTTAGTGGATTTCTACTTATTTTATTAAATATCATCTCCACCAAACAGGACAAGCTTGCATCTGTTATAGTTTTGGAGAAAAATGTGTTCATTTCATGTATGCGCGAAATGCCTTAAAAATGGCTTTAAAATGGATTTGGAGCATGGAGACGATTATCTCGGGATTGCAAGATAACCAAACAAAACTTTTAGTGGATTTCTACTTATTTTATTAAATATCATCTCCACCAAACAGGACAAGCTTGCATCTGTTATAGTTTTGGAGAAAAATGTGTTCATTTCATGTATGCGCGAAATGCCTTAAAAATGGCTTTAAAATGGATTTGGAGCATGGAGACGATTATCTCGGGATTGCAAGATAACCAAACAAAACTTTTAGTGGATTTCTACTTATTTTATTAAATATCATCTCCACCAAACAGGACAAGCTTGCATCTGTTATAGTTTTGGAGAAAAATGTGTTCATTTCATGTATGCGCGAAATGCCTTAAAAATGGCTTTAAAATGGATTTGGAGCATGGAGACGATTATCTCGGGATTGCAAGATAACCAAACAAAACTTTTAGTGGATTTCTACTTATTTTATTAAATATCATCTCCACCAAACAGGACAAGCTTGCATCTGTTATAGTTTTGGAGAAAAATGTGTTCATTTCATGTATGCGCGAAATGCCTTAAAAATGGCTTTAAAATGGATTTGGAGCATGGAGACGATTATCTCGGGATTGCAAGATAACCAAACAAAACTTTTAGTGGATTTCTACTTTTTTTATTAAATATCATCTCCACCAAACAGGACAAGCTTGCATCTGTTATAGTTTTAGAGAAAAATGTGTTCATTTCATGTATGCGCGAAATGCCTTAAAAATGGCTTTAAAATGGATTTGGAGCATGGAGACGATTATCTCGGGATTGCAAGATAACCAAACAAAACTTTTAGTGGATTTCTACTTATTTTATTAAATATCATCTCCACCAAACAGGACAAGCTTGCATGTGTTATAGTTTTGGAGAAAAATGTGTTCATTTCATGTATGCGCAAAATGCCTTTGAAATGGCTTTAAAATGGATTTGGAGCATGGAGACGATTATCTCAGCATGGCAATATAAACAAACGAAACTTTTAGTAGATTTCTACTTATTTTATTAAATATTATCTCCACCAAACAGGACAAGCTTGCATCTGTTATAGTTTTGGAGAAAAATGTGTTCATTTCATGTATGCGCGAAATGCCTTAAAAATGGCTTTAAAATGGATTTGGAGCATGGAGACGATTATCTCGGGATTGCAAGATAACCAAACAAAACTTTTAGTGGATTTCTACTTATTTTATTAAATATCATCTCCACCAAACAGGACAAGCTTGCATCTGTTATAGTTTTGGAGAAAAATGTGTTCATTTCATGTATGCGCGAAATGCCTTAAAAATGGCTTTAAAATGGATTTGGAGCATGGAGACGATTATCTCGGGATTGCAAGATAACCAAACAAAACTTTTAGTGGATTTCTACTTATTTTATTAAATATCATCTCCACCAAACAGGACAAGCTTGCATCTGTTATAGTTTTGGAGAAAAATGTGTTCATTTCATGTATGCGCGAAATGCCTTAAAAATGGCTTTAAAATGGATTTGGAGCATGGATACGATTATCTCGGGATTGCAAGATAACCAAACAAAACTTTTAGTGGATTTCTACTTATTTTATTAAATATCATCTCCACCAAACAGGACAAGCTTGCATCTGTTATAGTTTTGGAGAAAAATGTGTTCATTTCATGTATGCGCGAAATGCCTTAAAAATGGCTTTAAAATGGATTTGGAGCATGGAGACGATTATCTCGGGATTGCAATATAACCAAACAAAACTTTTAGTGGATTTCTACTTATTTTATTAAATATCATCTCCACCAAACAGGACAAGCTTGCATCTGTTATAGTTTTGGAGAAAAATGTGTTCATTTCATGTATGCGCGAAATGCCTTAAAAATGGCTTTAAAATGGATTTGGAGCATGGAGACGATTATCTCGGGATTGCAAGATAACCAAACAAAACTTTTAGTGGATTTCTACTTATTTTATTAAATATCATCTCCACCAAACAGGACAAGCTTGCATCTGTTATAGTTTTGGAGAAAAATGTGTTCATTTCATGTATGCGCGAAATGCCTTAAAAATGGCTTTAAAATGGATTTGGAGCATGGAGACGATTATCTCGGGATTGCAAGATAACCAAACAAAACTTTTAGTGGATTTCTACTTATTTTATTAAATATCATCTCCACCAAACAGGACAAGCTTGCATCTGTTATAGTTTTGGAGAAAAATGTGTTCATTTCATGTATGCGCGAAATGCCTTAAAAATGGCTTTAAAATGGATTTGGAGCATGGAGACGATTATCTCGGGATTGCAAGATAACCAAACAAAACTTTTAGTGGATTTCTACTTATTTTATTAAATATCATCTCCACTAAACAGGACAAGCTTGCATCTGTTATAGTTTTGGAGAAAAATGTGTTCATTTCATGTATGCGCGAAATGCCTTAAAAATGGCTTTAAAATGGATTTGGAGCATGGAGACGATTATCTCGGGATTGCAAGATAACCAAACAAAACTTTTAGTGGATTTCTACTTATTTTATTAAATATCATCTCCACCAAACAGGACAAGCTTGCATCTGTTATAGTTTTGGAGAAAAATGTGTTCATTTCATGTATGCGCGAAATGCCTTAAAAATGGCTTTAAAATGGATTTGGAGCATGGAGACGATTATCTCGGGATTGCAAGATAACCAAACAAAACTTTTAGTGGATTTCTACTTATTTTATTAAATATCATCTCCACCAAACAGGACAAGCTTGCATCTGTTATAGTTTTGGAGAAAAATGTGTTCATTTCATGTATGCGCGAAATGCCTTAAAAATGGCTTTAAAATGGATTTGGAGCATGGAGACGATTATCTCGGGATTGCAAGATAACCAAACAAAACTTTTAGTGGATTTCTACTTATTTTATTAAATATCATCTCCACCAAACAGGACAAGCTTGCATGTGTTATAGTTTTGGAGAAAAATGTGTTCATTTCATGTATGCGCAAAATGCCTTTGAAATGGCTTTAAAATGGATTTGGAGCATGGAGACGATTATCTCGGGATTGCAAGATAACCAAACAAAACTTTTAGTGGATTTCTACTTATTTTATTAAATATCATCTCCACCAAACAGGACAAGCTTGCATCTGTTATAGTTTTGGAGAAAAATGTGTTCATTTCATGTATGCGCGAAATGCCTTAAAAATGGCTTTAAAATGGATTTGGAGCATGGAGACGATTATCTCGGGATTGCAAGATAACCAAACAAAACTTTTAGTGGTTTTCTACTTATTTTATTAAATATCATCTCCACCAAACAGGACAAGCTTGCATGTGTTATAGTTTTGGAGAAAAATGTGTTCATTTCATGTATGCGCAAAATGCCTTTGAAATGGCTTTAAAATGGATTTGGAGCATGGAGACGATTATCTCAGGATGGCAATATAAACAAACGAAACTTTTAGTAGATTTCTACTTATTTTATTAAATATGATCTCCACCAAACAGGACAAGCTTGCATCTGTTATAGTTTTGGAGAAAAATGTGTTCATTTCATGTATGCGCGAAATGCCTTAAAAATGGCTTTAAAATGGATTTGGAGCATGGAGACGATTATCTCGGGATTGCAAGATAACCAAACAAAACTTTTAGTGGATTTCTACTTATTTTATTAAATATCATCTCCACCAAACAGGACAAGCTTGCATCTGTTATAGTTTTGGAGAAAAATGTGTTCATTTCATGTATGCGCGAAATGCCTTAAAAATGGCTTTAAAATGGATTTGGAGCATGGAGACGATTATCTCGGGATTGCAAGATAACCGAACAAAACTTTTAGTGGATTTCTACTTATTTTATTAAATATCATCTCCACCAAACAGGACAAGCTTGCATCTGTTATAGTTTTGGAGAAAAATGTGTTCATTTCATGTATGCGCGAAATGCCTTAAAAATGGCTTTAAAATGGATTTGGAGCATGGAGACGATTATCTCGGGATTGCAAGATAACCAAACAAAACTTTTAGTGGATTTCTACTTATTTTATTAAATATCATCTCCACCAAACAGGACAAGCTTGCATCTGTTATAGTTTTGGAGAAAAATGTGTTCATTTCATGTATGCGCGAAATGCCTTAAAAATGGCTTTAAAATGGATTTGGAGCATGGAGACGATTATCTCGGGATTGCAAGATAACCAAACAAAACTTTTAGTGGATTTCTACTTATTTTATTAAATATCATCTCCACCAAACAGGACAAGCTTGCATCTGTTATAGTTTTGGAGAAAAATGTGTTCATTTCATGTATGCGCGAAATGCCTTAAAAATGGCTTTAAAATGGATTTGGAGCATGGAGACGATTATCTCGGGATTGCAAGATAACCAAACAAAACTTTTAGTGGATTTCTACTTATTTTATTAAATATCATCTCCACCAAACAGGACAAGCTTGCATCTGTTATAGTTTTAGAGAAAAATGTGTTCATTTCATGTATGCGCGAAATGCCTTAAAAATGGCTTTAAAATGGATTTGGAGCATGGAGACGATTATCTCGGGATTGCAAGATAACCAAACAAAACTTTTAGTGGATTTCTACTTATTTTATTAAATATCATCTCCACCAAACAGGACAAGCTTGCATGTGTTATAGTTTTGGAGAAAAATGTGTTCATTTCATGTATGCGCAAAATGCCTTTGAAATGGCTTTAAAATGGATTTGGAGCATGGAGACGATTATCTCAGGATGGCAATATAAACAAACGAAACTTTTAGTAGATTTCTACTTATTTTATTAAATATTATCTCCACCAAACAGGACAAGCTTGCATCTGTTATAGTTTTGGAGAAAAATGTGTTCATTTCATGTATGCGCGAAATGCCTTAAAAATGGCTTTACAATGGATTTGGAGCATGGAGACGATTATCTCGGGATTGCAAGATAACCAAACAAAACTTTTAGTGGATTTCTACTTATTTTATTAAATATCATCTCCACCAAACAGGACAAGCTTGCATCTGTTATAGTTTTGGAGAAAAATGTGTTCATTTCATGTATGCGCGAAATGCCTTAAAAATGGCTTTAAAATGGATTTGGAGCATGGAGACGATTATCTCGGGATTGCAAGATAACCAAACAAAACTTTTAGTGGATTTCTACTTATTTTATTAAATATCATCTCCACCAAACAGGACAAGCTTGCATGTGTTATAATTTTGGAGAAAAATGTGTTCATTTCATGTATGCGCAAAATGCCTTTGAAATGGCTTTAAAATGGATTTGGAGCATGGAGACGATTATCTCAGGATGGCAATATAAACAAACGAAACTTTTAGTAGATTTCTACTTATTTTATTAAATATTATCTCTACCAAACAGGACAAGCTTGCATCTGTTATAGTTTTGGAGAAAAATGTGTTCATTTCATGTATGCGCGAAATGCCTTAAAAATGGCTTTAAAATGGATTTGGAGCATGGAGACGATTATCTCGGGATTGCAAGATAACCAAACAAAACTTTTAGTGGATTTCTACTTATTTTATTAAATATCATCTCCACCAAACAGGACAAGCTTGCATCTGTTATAGTTTTGGAGAAAAATGTGTTCATTTCATGTATGCGCGAAATGCCTTAAAAATGGCTTTAAAATGGATTTGGAGCATGAAGACGATTATCTCAGGATTGCAATATAACCAAACAAAACTTTTAGTGGATTTCTACTTATTTTATTAAATATCATCTCCACCAAACAGGACAAGCTTGCATCTGTTATAGTTTTGGAGAAAAATGTGTTCATTTCATGTATGCGCGAAATGCCTTAAAAATGGCTTTAAAATGGATTTGGAGCATGGAGACGATTATCTCGGGATTGCAAGATAACCAAACAAAACTTTTAGTGGATTTCTACTTATTTTATTAAATATCATCTCCACCAAACAGGACAAGCTTGCATCTGTTATAGTTTTGGAGAAAAATGTGTTCATTTCATGTATGCGCGAAATGCCTTAAAAATGGCTTTAAAATGGATTTGGAGCATGGAGACGATTATCTCGGGATTGCAAGATAACCAAACAAAACTTTTAGTGGATTTCTACTTATTTTATTAAATATCATCTCCACCAAACAGGACAAGCTTGCATCTGTTATAGTTTTGGAGAAAAATGTGTTCATTTCATGTATGCGCGAAATGCCTTAAAAATGGCTTTAAAATGGATTTGGAGCATGGAGACGATTATCTCGGGATTGCAATATAACCAAACAAAACTTTTAGTGGATTTCTACTTATTTTATTAAATATCATCTCCACCAAACAGGACAAGCTTGCATCTGTTATAGTTTTGGAGAAAAATGTGTTCATTTCATGTATGCGCGAAATGCCTTAAAAATGGCTTTAAAATGGATTTGGAGCATGGAGACGATTATCTCGGGATTGCAAGATAACCAAACAAAACTTTTAGTGGATTTCTACTTATTTTATTAAATATCATCTCCACCAAACAGGACAAGCTTGCATCTGTTATAGTTTTGGAGAAAAATGTGTTCATTTCATGTATGCGCGAAATGCCTTAAAAATGGCTTTAAAATGGATTTGGAGCATGGAGACGATTATCTCGGGATTGCAAGATAACCAAATAAAACTTTTAGTGGATTTCTACTTATTTTATTAAATATCATCTCCACCAAACAGGACAAGCTTGCATCTGTTATAGTTTTGGAGAAAAATGTGTTCATTTCATGTATGCGCGAAATGCCTTAAAAATGGCTTTAAAATGGATTTGGAGCATGGAGACGATTATCTCGGGATTGCAAGATAACCGAACAAAACTTTTAGTGGATTTCTACTTATTTTATTAAGTATCATCTCCACCAAACAGGACAAGCTTGCATCTGTTATGGTTTTGGAGAAAAATGTGTTCATTTCATGTATGCGCGAAATGCCTTAAAAATGGCTTTAAAATGGATTTGGAGCATGGAGACGATTATCTCGGGATTGCAAGATAACCAAACAAAACTTTTAGTGGATTTCTACTTATTTTATTAAATATCATCTCCACCAAACAGGACAAGCTTGCATCTGTTATAGTTTTGTAGAAAAATGTGTTCATTTCATGTATGCGCGAAATGCCTTAAAAATGGCTTTAAAATGGATTTGGAGCATGGAGACGATTATCTCGGGATTGCAAGATAACCAAACAAAACTTTTAGTGGATTTCTACTTATTTTATTAAATATCATCTCCACCAAACAGGACAAGCTTGCATCTGTTATAGTTTTGGAGAAAAATGTGTTCATTTCATGTATGCGCGAAATGCCTTAAAAATGGCTTTAAAATGGATTTGGAGCATGGAGACGATTATCTCGGGATTGCAAGATAACCAAACAAAACTTTTAGTGGATTTCTACTTATTTTATTAAATATCATCTCCACCAAACAGGACAAGCTTGCATCTGTTATAGTTTTAGAGAAAAATGTGTTCATTTCATGTATGCGCGAAATGCCTTAAAAATGGCTTTAAAATGGATTTGGAGCATGGAGACGATTATCTCGGGATTGCAAGATAACCAAACAAAACTTTTAGTGGATTTCTACTTATTTTATTAAATATCATCTCCACCAAACAGGACAAGCTTGCATGTGTTATAGTTTTGGAGAAAAATGTGTTCATTTCATGTATGCGCAAAATGCCTTTGAAATGGCTTTAAAATGGATTTGGAGCATGGAGACGATTATCTCAGGATGGCAATATAAACAAACGAAACTTTTAGTAGATTTCTACTTATTTTATTAAATATTATCTCCACCAAACAGGACAAGCTTGCATCTGTTATAGTTTTGGAGAAAAATGTGTTCATTTCATGTATGCGCGAAATGCCTTAAAAATGGCTTTAAAATGGATTTGGAGCATGGAGACGATTATCTCGGGATTGCAAGATAACCAAACAAAACTTTTAGTGGATTTCTACTTATTTTATTAAATATCATCTCCACCAAACAGGACAAGCTTGCATCTGTTATAGTTTTGGAGAAAAATGTGTTCATTTCATGTATGCGCGAAATGCCTTAAAAATGGCTTTAAAATGGATTTGGAGCATGGAGACGATTATCTCGGGATTGCAAGATAACCAAACAAAACTTTTAGTGGATTTCTACTTATTTTATTAAATATCATCTCCACCAAACAGGACAAGCTTGCATGTGTTATAGTTTTGGAGAAAAATGTGTTCATTTCATGTATGCGCAAAATGCCTTTGAAATGGCTTTAAAATGGATTTGGAGCATGGAGACGATTATCTCAGGATGGCAATATAAACAAACGAAACTTTTAGTAGATTTCTACTTATTTTATTAAATATTATCTCCACCAAACAGGACAAGCTTGCATCTGTTATAGTTTTGGAGAAAAATGTGTTCATTTCATGTATGCGCGAAATGCCTTAAAAATGGCTTTAAAATGGATTTGGAGCATGGAGACGATTATCTCGGGATTGCAAGATAACCAAACAAAACTTTTAGTGGATTTCTACTTATTTTATTAAATATCATCTCCACCAAACAGGACAAGCTTGCATCTGTTATAGTTTTGGAGAAAAATGTGTTCATTTCATGTATGCGCGAAATGCCTTAAAAATGGCTTTAAAATGGATTTGGAGCATGAAGACGATTATCTCGGGATTGCAATATAACCAAACAAAACTTTTAGTGGATTTCTACTTATTTTATTAAATATCATCTCCACCAAACAGGACAAGCTTGCATCTGTTATAGTTTTGGAGAAAAATGTGTTCATTTCATGTATGCGCGAAATGCCTTAAAAATGGCTTTAAAATGGATTTGGAGCATGGAGACGATTATCTCGGGATTGCAAGATAACCAAACAAAACTTTTAGTGGATTTCTACTTATTTTATTAAATATCATCTCCACCAAACAGGACAAGCTTGCATCTGTTATAGTTTTGGAGAAAAATGTGTTCATTTCATGTATGCGCGAAATGCCTTAAAAATGGCTTTAAAATGGATTTGGAGCATGGAGACGATTATCTCGGGATTGCAAGATAACCAAACAAAACTTTTAGTGGATTTCTACTTATTTTATTAAATATCATCTCCACCAAACAGGACAAGCTTGCATCTGTTATAGTTTTGGAGAAAAATGTGTTCATTTCATGTATGCGCGAAATGCCTTAAAAATGGCTTTAAAATGGATTTGGAGCATGGAGACGATTATCTCGGGATTGCAAGATAACCAAACAAAACTTTTAGTGGATTTCTACTTATTTTATTAAATATCATCTCCACCAAACAGGACAAGCTTGCATCTGTTATAGTTTTAGAGAAAAATGTGTTCATTTCATGTATGCGCGAAATGCCTTAAAAATGGCTTTAAAATGGATTTGGAGCATGGAGACGATTATCTCGGGATTGCAAGATAACCAAACAAAACTTTTAGTGGATTTCTACTTATTTTATTAAATATCATCTCCACCAAACAGGACAAGCTTGCATGTGTTATAGTTTTGGAGAAAAATGTGTTCATTTCATGTATGCGCAAAATGCCTTTGAAATGGCTTTAAAATGGATTTGGAGCATGGAGACGATTATCTCAGGATGGCAATATAAACAAACGAAACTTTTAGTAGATTTCTACTTATTTTATTAAATATTATCTCCACCAAACAGGACAAGCTTGCATCTGTTATAGTTTTGGAGAAAAATGTGTTCATTTCATGTATGCGCGAAATGCCTTAAAAATGGCTTTAAAATGGATTTGGAGCATGGAGACGATTATCTCGGGATTGCAAGATAACCAAACAAAACTTTTAGTGGATTTCTACTTATTTTATTAAATATCATCTCCACCAAACAGGACAAGCTTGCATCTGTTATAGTTTTGGAGAAAAATGTGTTCATTTCATGTATGCGCGAAATGCCTTAAAAATGGCTTTAAAATGGATTTGGAGCATGGAGACGATTATCTCGGGATTGCAAGATAACCAAACAAAACTTTTAGTGGATTTCTACTTATTTTATTAAATATCATCTCCACCAAACAGGACAAGCTTGCATGTGTTATAGTTTTGGAGAAAAATGTGTTCATTTCATGTATGCGCAAAATGCCTTTGAAATGGCTTTAAAATGGATTTGGAGCATGGAGACGATTATCTCAGGATGGCAATATAAACAAACGAAACTTTTAGTAGATTTCTACTTATTTTATTAAATATTATCTCCACCAAACAGGACAAGCTTGCATCTGTTATAGTTTTGGAGAAAAATGTGTTCATTTCATGTATGCGCGAAATGCCTTAAAAATGGCTTTAAAATGGATTTGGAGCATGGAGACGATTATCTCGGGATTGCAAGATAACCAAACAAAACTTTTAGTGGATTTCTACTTATTTTATTAAATATCATCTCCACCAAACAGGACAAGCTTGCATCTGTTATAGTTTTGGAGAAAAATGTGTTCATTTCATGTATGCGCGAAATGCCTTAAAAATGGCTTTAAAATGGATTTGGAGCATGAAGACGATTATCTCGGGATTGCAATATAACCAAACAAAACTTTTAGTGGATTTCTACTTATTTTATTAAATATCATCTCCACCAAACAGGACAAGCTTGCATCTGTTATAGTTTTGGAGAAAAATGTGTTCATTTCATGTATGCGCGAAATGCCTTAAAAATGGCTTTAAAATGGATTTGGAGCATGGAGACGATTATCTCGGGATTGCAAGATAACCAAACAAAACTTTTAGTGGATTTCTACTTATTTTATTAAATATCATCTCCACCAAACAGGACAAGCTTGCATCTGTTATAGTTTTGGAGAAAAATGTGTTCATTTCATGTATGCGCGAAATGCCTTAAAAATGGCTTTAAAATGGATTTGGAGCATGGAGACGATTATCTCGGGATTGCAAGATAACCAAACAAAACTTTTAGTGGATTTCTACTTATTTTATTAAATATCATCTCCACCAAACAGGACAAGCTTGCATCTGTTATAGTTTTGGAGAAAAATGTGTTCATTTCATGTATGCGCGAAATGCCTTAAAAATGGCTTTAAAATGGATTTGGAGCATGGAGACGATTATCTCGGGATTGCAAGATAACCAAACAAAACTTTTAGTGGATTTCTACTTATTTTATTAAATATCATCTCCACCAAACAGGACAAGCTTGCATGTGTTATAGTTTTGGAGAAAAATGTGTTCATTTCATGTATGCGCAAAATGCCTTTGAAATGGCTTTAAAATGGATTTGGAGCATGGAGACGATTATCTCGGGATTGCAAGATAACCAAACAAAACTTTTAGTGGATTTCTACTTATTTTATTAAATATCATCTCCACCAAACAGGACAAGCTTGCATCTGTTATAGTTTTGGAGAAAAATGTGTTCATTTCATGTATGCGCGAAATGCCTTAAAAATGGCTTTAAAATGGATTTGGAGCATGGAGACGATTATCTCGGGATTGCAAGATAACCAAACAAAACTTTTAGTGGTTTTCTACTTATTTTATTAAATATCATCTCCACCAAACAGGACAAGCTTGCATGTGTTATAGTTTTGGAGAAAAATGTGTTCATTTCATGTATGCGCAAAATGCCTTTGAAATGGCTTTAAAATGGATTTGGAGCATGGAGACGATTATCTCGGGATTGCAAGATAACCAAACAAAACTTTTAGTGGATTTCTACTTATTTTATTAAATATCATCTCCACCAAACAGGACAAGCTTGCATCTGTTATAGTTTTGGAGAAAAATGTGTTCATTTCATGTATGCGCGAAATGCCTTAAAAATGGCTTTAAAATGGATTTGGAGCATGGAGACGATTATCTCGGGATTGCAAGATAACCAAACAAAACTTTTAGTGGATTTCTACTTATTTTATTAAATATCATCTCCACCAAACAGGACAAGCTTGCATCTGTTATAGTTTTGGAGAAAAATGTGTTCATTTCATGTATGCGCGAAATGCCTTAAAAATGGCTTTAAAATGGATTTGGAGCATGGAGACGATTATCTCGGGATTGCAAGATAACCAAACAAAACTTTTAGTGGATTTCTACTTATTTTATTAAATATCATCTCCACCAAACAGGACAAGCTTGTATGTGTTATAGTTTTGGAGAAAAATGTGTTCATTTCATGTATGCGCAAAATGCCTTTGAAATGGCTTTAAAATGGATTTGGAGCATGGAGACGATTATCTCGGGATTGCAAGATAACCAAACAAAACTTTTAGTGGATTTCTACTTATTTTATTAAATATCATCTCCACCAAACAGGACAAGCTTGCATCTGTTATAGTTTTGGAGAAAAATGTGTTCATTTCATGTATGCGCGAAATGCCTTAAAAATGGCTTTAAAATGGATTTGGAGCATGGAGACGATTATCTCGGGATTGCAAGATAACCAAACAAAACTTTTAGTGGATTTCTACTTATTTTATTAAATATCATCTCCACCAAACAGGACAAGCTTGCATCTGTTATAGTTTTGGAGAAAAATGTGTTCATTTCATGTATGCGCGAAATGCCTTAAAAATGGCTTTAAAATGGATTTGGAGCATGGAGACGATTATCTCGGGATTGCAAGATAACCAAACAAAACTTTTAGTGGATTTCTACTTATTTTATTAAATATCATCTCCACCAAACAGGACAAGCTTGCATCTGTTATAGTTTTGGAGAAAAATGTGTTCATTTCATGTATGCGCGAAATGCCTTAAAAATGGCTTTAAAATGGATTTGGAGCATGGAGACGATTATCTCGGGATTGCAAGATAACCAAACAAAACTTTTAGTGGATTTCTACTTATTTTATTAAATATCATCTCCACCAAACAGGACAAGCTTGCATCTGTTATAGTTTTGGAGAAAAATGTGTTCATTTCATGTATGCGCGAAATGCCTTAAAAATGGCTTTAAAATGGATTTGGAGCATGGAGACGATTATCTCGGGATTGCAAGATAACCAAACAAAACTTTTAGTGGATTTCTACTTATTTTATTAAATATCATCTCCACCAAACAGGACAAGCTTGCATCTGTTATAGTTTTGGAGAAAAATGTGTTCATTTCATGTATGCGCGAAATGCCTTAAAAATGGCTTTAAAATGGATTTGGAGCATGGAGACGATTATCTCGGGATTGCAAGATAACCAAACAAAACTTTTAGTGGATTTCTACTTATTTTATTAAATATCATCTCCACCAAACAGGACAAGCTTGCATGTGTTATAGTTTTGGAGAAAAATGTGTTCATTTCATGTATGCGCAAAATGCCTTTGAAATGGCTTTAAAATGGATTTGGAGCATGGAGACGATTATCTCGGGATTGCAAGATAACCAAACAAAACTTTTAGTGGATTTCTACTTATTTTATTAAATATCATCTCCACCAAACAGGACAAGCTTGCATCTGTTATAGTTTTGGAGAAAAATGTGTTCATTTCATGTATGCGCGAAATGCCTTAAAAATGGCTTTAAAATGGATTTGGAGCATGAAGACGATTATCTCGGGATTGCAAGATAACCAAACAAAACTTTTAGTGGTTTTCTACTTATTTTATTAAATATCATCTCCACCAAACAGGACAAGCTTGCATGTGTTATAGTTTTGGAGAAAAATGTGTTCATTTCATGTATGCGCAAAATGCCTTTGAAATGGCTTTAAAATGGATTTGGAGCATGGAGACGATTATCTCAGGATGGCAATATAAACAAACGAAACTTTTAGTAGATTTCTACTTATTTTATTAAATATGATCTCCACCAAACAGGACAAGCTTGCATCTGTTATAGTTTTGGAGAAAAATGTGTTCATTTCATGTATGCGCGAAATGCCTTAAAAATGGCTTTAAAATGGATTTGGAGCATGGAGACGATTATCTCGGGATTGCAAGATAACCAAACAAAACTTTTAGTGGATTTCTACTTATTTTATTAAATATCATCTCCACCAAACAGGACAAGCTTGCATCTGTTATAGTTTTGGAGAAAAATGTGTTCATTTCATGTATGCGCGAAATGCCTTAAAAATGGCTTTAAAATGGATTTGGAGCATGGAGACGATTATCTCGGGATTGCAAGATAACCAAACAAAACTTTTAGTGGATTTCTACTTATTTTATTAAATATCATCTCCACCAAACAGGACAAGCTTGCATCTGTTATAGTTTTGGAGAAAAATGTGTTCATTTCATGTATGCGCGAAATGCCTTAAAAATGGCTTTAAAATGGATTTGGAGCATGGAGACGATTATCTCGGGATTGCAAGATAACCAAACAAAACTTTTAGTGGATTTCTACTTATTTTATTAAATATCATCTCCACCAAACAGGACAAGCTTGCATCTGTTATAGTTTTGGAGAAAAATGTGTTCATTTCATGTATGCGCGAAATGCCTTAAAAATGGCTTTAAAATGGATTTGGAGCATGGAGACGATTATCTCGGGATTGCAAGATAACCAAACAAAACTTTTAGTGGATTTCTACTTATTTTATTAAATATCATCTCCACCAAACAGGACAAGCTTGCATGTGTTATAGTTTTGGAGAAAAATGTGTTCATTTCATGTATGCGCAAAATGCCTTTGAAATGGCTTTAAAATGGATTTGGAGCATGGAGACGATTATCTCGGGATTGCAAGATAACCAAACAAAACTTTTAGTGGATTTCTACTTATTTTATTAAATATCATCTCCACCAAACAGGACAAGCTTGCATCTGTTATAGTTTTGGAGAAAAATGTGTTCATTTCATGTATGCGCGAAATGCCTTAAAAATGGCTTTAAAATGGATTTGGAGCATGGAGACGATTATCTCGGGATTGCAAGATAACCAAACAAAACTTTTAGTGGATTTCTACTTATTTTATTAAATATCATCTCCACCAAACAGGACAAGCTTGCATCTGTTATAGTTTTGGAGAAAAATGTGTTCATTTCATGTATGCGCGAAATACCTTAAAAATGGCTTTAAAATGGATTTGGAGCATGGAGACGATTATCTCGGGATTGCAAGATAACCAAACAAAACTTTTAGTGGATTTCTACTTATTTTATTAAATATCATCTCCACCAAACAGGACAAGCTTGCATCTGTTATAGTTTTAGAGAAAAATGTGTTCATTTCATGTATGCGCGAAATGCCTTAAAAATGGCTTTAAAATGGATTTGGAGCATGGAGACGATTATCTCGGGATTGCAAGATAACCAAACAAAACTTTTAGTGGATTTCTACTTATTTTATTAAATATCATCTCCACCAAACAGGACAAGCTTGCATGTGTTATAGTTTTGGAGAAAAATGTGTTCATTTCATGTATGCGCAAAATGCCTTTGAAATGGCTTTAAAATGGATTTGGAGCATGGAGACGATTATCTCAGGATGGCAATATAAACAAACGAAACTTTTAGTAGATTTCTACTTATTTTATTAAATATTATCTCCACCAAACAGGACAAGCTTGCATCTGTTATAGTTTTGGAGAAAAATGTGTTCATTTCATGTATGCGCGAAATGCCTTAAAAATGGCTTTAAAATGGATTTGGAGCATGGAGACGATTATCTCGGGATTGCAATATAACCAAACAAAACTTTTAGTGGATTTCTACTTATTTTATTAAATATCATCTCCACCAAACAGGACAAGCTTGCATCTGTTATAGTTTTGGAGAAAAATGTGTTCATTTCATGTATGCGCGAAATGCCTTAAAAATGGCTTTAAAATGGATTTGGAGCATGGAGACGATTATCTCGGGATTGCAAGATAACCAAACAAAACTTTTAGTGGATTTCTACTTATTTTATTAAATATCATCTCCACCAAACAGGACAAGCTTGCATCTGTTATAGTTTTGGAGAAAAATGTGTTCATTTCATGTATGCGCGAAATGCCTTAAAAATGGCTTTAAAATGGATTTGGAGCATGGAGACGATTATCTCGGGATTGCAAGATAACCAAACAAAACTTTTAGTGGATTTCTACTTATTTTATTAAATATCATCTCCACCAAACAGGACAAGCTTGCATGTGTTATAGTTTTGGAGAAAAATGTGTTCATTTCATGTATGCGCAAAATGCCTTTGAAATGGCTTTAAAATGGATTTGGAGCATGGAGACGATTATCTCGGGATTGCAAGATAACCAAACAAAACTTTTAGTGGATTTCTACTTATTTTATTAAATATCATCTCCACCAAACAGGACAAGCTTGCATCTGTTATAGTTTTGGAGAAAAATGTGTTCATTTCATGTATGCGCGAAATGCCTTAAAAATGGCTTTAAAATGGATTTGGAGCATGGAGATGATTATCTCGGGATTGCAAGATAACCAAACAAAACTTTTAGTGGATTTCTACTTATTTTATTAAATATCATCTCCACCAAACAGGACAAGCTTGCATCTGTTATAGTTTTGGAGAAAAATGTGTTCATTTCATGTATGCGCGAAATGCCTTAAAAATGGCTTTAAAATGGATTTGGAGCATGGAGACGATTATCTCGGGATTGCAAGATAACCAAACAAAACTTTTAGTGGATTTCTACTTATTTTATTAAATATCATCTCCACCAAACAGGACAAGCTTGCATCTGTTATAGTTTTGGAGAAAAATGTGTTCATTTCATGTATGCGCGAAATGCCTTAAAAATGGCTTTAAAATGGATTTGGAGCATGGAGACGATTATCTCGGGATTGCAAGATAACCAAACAAAACTTTTAGTGGATTTCTACTTATTTTATTAAATATCATCTCCACCAAACAGGACAAGCTTGCATCTGTTATAGTTTTGGAGAAAAATGTGTTCATTTCATGTATGCGCGAAATGCCTTAAAAATGGCTTTAAAATGGATTTGGAGCATGGAGACGATTATCTCGGGATTGCAAGATAACCAAACAAAACTTTTAGTGGATTTCTACTTATTTTATTAAATATCATCTCCACCAAACAGGACAAGCTTGCATCTGTTATAGTTTTGGAGAAAAATGTGTTCATTTCATGTATGCGCGAAATGCCTTAAAAATGGCTTTAAAATGGATTTGGAGCATGGAGACGATTATCTCGGGATTGCAAGATAACCAAACAAAACTTTTAGTGGATTTCTACTTATTTTATTAAATATCATCTCCACCAAACAGGACAAGCTTGCATGTGTTATAGTTTTGGAGAAAAATGTGTTCATTTCATGTATGCGCAAAATGCCTTTGAAATGGCTTTAAAATGGATTTGGAGCATGGAGACGATTATCTCAGGATGGCAATATAAACAAACGAAACTTTTAGTAGATTTCTACTTATTTTATTAAATATGATCTCCACCAAACAGGACAAGCTTGCATCTGTTATAGTTTTGGA
This sequence comes from Anomaloglossus baeobatrachus, assembly GCF_048569485.1. NCBI lineage: Eukaryota > Metazoa > Chordata > Amphibia > Anura > Aromobatidae > Anomaloglossus > Anomaloglossus baeobatrachus. Next base: position 7,821 of record NW_027443820.1, on the reverse strand, counting down.
GAAAAATGTGTTCATTTCATGTATGCGCGAAATGCCTTAAAAATGGCTTTAAAATGGATTTGGAGCATGGAGACGATTATCTCGGGATTGCAAGATAACCAAACAAAACTTTTAGTGGATTTCTACTTATTTTATTAAATATCATCTCCACCAAACAGGACAAGCTTGCATCTGTTATAGTTTTGGAGAAAAATGTGTTCATTTCATGTATGCGCGAAATGCCTTAAAAATGGCTTTAAAATGGATTTGGAGCATGGAGACGATTATCTCGGGATTGCAAGATAACCAAACAAAACTTTTAGTGGATTTCTACTTATTTTATTAAATATCATCTCCACCAAACAGGACAAGCTTGCATCTGTTATAGTTTTAGAGACAAAATGTGTTCATTTCATGTATGCGCGAAATGCCTTAAAAATGGCTTTAAAATGGATTTGGAGCATGGAGACGATTATCTCGGGATTGCAAGATAACCAAACAAAACTTTTAGTGGATTTCTACTTATTTTATTAAATATCATCTCCACCAAACAGGACAAGCTTGCATCTGTTATAGTTTTGGAGAAAAATGTGTTCATTTCATGTATGCGCGAAATGCCTTAAAATGGCTTTAAAATGGATTTGGAGCATGGAGACGATTATCTCGGGATTGCAAGATAACCAAACAAAACTTTTAGTGGATTTCTACTTATTTTATTAAATATCATCTCCACCAAACAGGACAAGCTTGCATCTGTTATAGTTTTGGAGAAAAATGTGTTCATTTCATGTATGCGCGAAATGCCTTAAAAATGGCTTTAAAATGGATTTGGAGCATGGAGACGATTATCTCGGGATTGCAAGATAACCAAACAAAACTTTTAGTGGATTTCTACTTATTTTATTAAATATCATCTCCACCAAACAGGACAAGCTTGCATGTGTTATAGTTTTGGAGAAAAATGTGTTCATTTCATGTATGCGCAAAATGCCTTTGAAATGGCTTTAAAATGGATTTGGAGCATGGAGACGATTATCTCGGGATTGCAAGATAACCAAACAAAACTTTTAGTGGATTTCTACTTATTTTATTAAATATCATCTCCACCAAACAGGACAAGCTTGCATCTGTTATAGTTTTGGAGAAAAATGTGTTCATTTCATGTATGCGCGAAATACCTTAAAAATGGCTTTAAAATGGATTTGGAGCATGGAGACGATTATCTCGGGATTGCAAGATAACCAAACAAAACTTTTAGTGGATTTCTACTTATTTTATTAAATATCATCTCCACCAAACAGGACAAGCTTGCATCTGTTATAGTTTTAGAGAAAAATGTGTTCATTTCATGTATGCGCGAAATGCCTTAAAAATGGCTTTAAAATGGATTTGGAGCATGGAGACGATTATCTCGGGATTGCAAGATAACCAAACAAAACTTTTAGTGGATTTCTACTTATTTTATTAAATATCATCTCCACCAAACAGGACAAGCTTGCATGTGTTATAGTTTTGGAGAAAAATGTGTTCATTTCATGTATGCGCAAAATGCCTTTGAAATGGCTTTAAAATGGATTTGGAGCATGGAGACGATTATCTCAGGATGGCAATATAAACAAACGAAACTTTTAGTAGATTTCTACTTATTTTATTAAATATTATCTCCACACAAACAGGACAAGCTTGCATCTGTTATAGTTTTGGAGAAAAATGTGTTCATTTCATGTATGCGCGAAATGCCTTAAAAATGGCTTTAAAATGGATTTGGAGCATGGAGACGATTATCTCGGGATTGCAATATAACCAAACAAAACTTTTAGTGGATTTCTACTTATTTTATTAAATATCATCTCCACCAAACAGGACAAGCTTGCATCTGTTATAGTTTTGGAGAAAAATGTGTTCATTTCATGTATGCGCGAAATGCCTTAAAAATGGCTTTAAAATGGATTTGGAGCATGGAGACGATTATCTCGGGATTGCAAGATAACCAAACAAAACTTTTAGTGGATTTCTACTTATTTTATTAAATATCATCTCCACCAAACAGGACAAGCTTGCATCTGTTATAGTTTTGGAGAAAAATGTGTTCATTTCATGTATGCGCGAAATGCCTTAAAAATGGCTTTAAAATGGATTTGGAGCATGGAGACGATTATCTCGGGATTGCAAGATAACCAAACAAAACTTTTAGTGGATTTCTACTTATTTTATTAAATATCATCTCCACCAAACAGGACAAGCTTGCATGTGTTATAGTTTTGGAGAAAAATGTGTTCATTTCATGTATGCGCAAAATGCATTTGAAATGGCTTTAAAATGGATTTGGAGCATGGAGACGATTATCTCGGGATTGCAAGATAACCAAACAAAACTTTAGTGGATTTCTACTTATTTTATTAAATATCATCTCCACCAAACAGGACAAGCTTGCATCTGTTATAGTTTTGGAGAAAAATGTGTTCATTTCATGTATGCGCGAAATGCCTTAAAAATGGCTTTAAAATGGATTTGGAGCATGGAGACGATTATCTCGGGATTGCAAGATAACCAAACAAAACTTTTAGTGGTTTTCTACTTATTTTATTAAATATCATCTCCACCAAACAGGACAAGCTTGCATGTGTTATAGTTTTGGAGAAAAATGTGTTCATTTCATGTATGCGCAAAATGCCTTTGAAATGGCTTTAAAATGGATTTGGAGCATGGAGACGATTATCTCGGGATTGCAAGATAACCAAACAAAACTTTTAGTGGATTTCTACTTATTTTATTAAATATCATCTCCACCAAACAGGACAAGCTTGCATCTGTTATAGTTTTGGAGAAAAATGTGTTCATTTCATGTATGCGCGAAATGCCTTAAAAATGGCTTTAAAATGGATTTGGAGCATGGAGACGATTATCTCGGGATTGCAAGATAACCAAACAAAACTTTAGTGGTTTTCTACTTATTTTATTAAATATCATCTCCACCAAACAGGACAAGCTTGCATGTGTTATAGTTTTGGAGAAAAATGTGTTCATTTCATGTATGCGCAAAATGCCTTTGAAATGGCTTTAAAATGGATTTGGAGCATGGAGACGATTATCTCAGGATGGCAATATAAACAAACGAAACTTTTAGTAGATTTCTACTTATTTTATTAAATATGATCTCCACCAAACAGGACAAGCTTGCATCTGTTATAGTTTTGGAGAAAAATGTGTTCATTTCATGTATGCGCGAAATGCCTTAAAAATGGCTTTAAAATGGATTTGGAGCATGGAGACGATTATCTCGGGATTGCAAGATAACCAAACAAAACTTTTAGTGGATTTCTACTTATTTTATTAAATATCATCTCCACCAAACAGGACAAGCTTGCATCTGTTATAGTTTTGGAGAAAAATGTGTTCATTTCATGTATGCGCGAAATGCCTTAAAAATGGCTTTAAAATGGATTTGGAGCATGGAGACGATTATCTCGGGATTGCAAGATAACCAAACAAAACTTTTAGTGGATTTCTACTTATTTTATTAAATATCATCTCCACCAAACAGGACAAGCTTGCATCTGTTATAGTTTTGGAGAAAAATGTGTTCATTTCATGTATGCGCGAAATGCCTTAAAAATGGCTTTAAAATGGATTTGGAGCATGGAGACGATTATCTCGGGATTGCAAGATAACCAAACCAAACTTTTAGTGGATTTCTACTTATTTTATTAAATATCATCTCCACCAAACAGGACAAGCTTGCATGTGTTATAGTTTTGGAGAAAAATGTGTTCATTTCATGTATGCGCAAAATGCCTTTGAAATGGCTTTAAAATGGATTTGGAGCATGGAGACGATTATCTCGGGATTGCAAGATAACCAAACAAAACTTTTAGTGGATTTCTACTTATTTTATTAAATATCATCTCCACCAAACAGGACAAGCTTGCATCTGTTATAGTTTTGGAGAAAAATGTGTTCATTTCATGTATGCGCGAAATGCCTTAAAAATGGCTTTAAAATGGATTTGGAGCATGGAGACGATTATCTCGGGATTGCAAGATAACCAAACAAAACTTTTAGTAAATTTCTACTTATTTTATTAAATATCATCTCCACCAAACAGGACAAGCTTGCATCTGTTATAGTTTTGGAGAAAAATGTGTTCATTTCATGTATGCGCGAAATGCCTTAAAAATGGCTTTAAAATGGATTTGGAGCATGGAGACGATTATCTCGGGATTGCAAGATAACCAAACAAAACTTTTAGTGGATTTCTACTTATTTTATTAAATATCATCTCCACCAAACAGGACAAGCTTGCATGTGTTATAGTTTTGGAGAAAAATGTGTTCATTTCATGTATGCGCAAAATGCCTTTGAAATGGCTTTAAAAGGGATTTGGAGCATGGAGACGATTATCTCGGGATTGCAAGATAACCAAACAAAACTTTTAGTGGATTTCTACTTATTTTATTAAATATCATCTCCACCAAACAGGACAAGCTTGCATCTGTTATAGTTTTGGAGAAAAATGTGTTCATTTCATGTATGCGCGAAATGCCTTAAAAATGGCTTTAAAATGGATTTGGAGCATGGAGACGATTATCTCGGGATTGCAAGATAACCAAACAAAACTTTTAGTGGATTTCTACTTATTTTATTAAATATCATCTCCACCAAACAGGACAAGCTTGCATCTGTTATAGTTTTGGAGAAAAATGTGTTCATTTCATGTATGCGCGAAATGCCTTAAAAATGGCTTTAAAATGGATTTGGAGCATGGAGACGATTATCTCGGGATTGCAAGATAACCAAACAAAACTTTTAGTGGATTTCTACTTATTTTATTAAATATCATCTCCACCAAACAGGACAAGCTTGCATCTGTTATAGTTTTAGAGAAAAATGTGTTCATTTCATGTATGCGCGAAATGCCTTAAAAATGGCTTTAAAATGGATTTGGAGCATGGAGACGATTATCTCGGGATTGCAAGATAACCAAACAAAACTTTTAGTGGATTTCTACTTATTTTATTAAATATCATCTCCACCAAACAGGACAAGCTTGCATGTGTTATAGTTTTGGAGAAAAATGTGTTCATTTCATGTATGCGCAAAATGCCTTTGAAATGGCTTTAAAATGGATTTGGAGCATGGAGACGATTATCTCAGGATGGCAATATAAACAAACGAAACTTTTAGTAGATTTCTACTTATTTTATTAAATATTATCTCCACCAAACAGGACAAGCTTGCATCTGTTATAGTTTTGGAGAAAAATGTGTTCATTTCATGTATGCGCGAAATGCCTTAAAAATGGCTTTAAAATGGATTTGGAGCATGGAGACGATTATCTCGGGATTGCAAGATAACCAAACAAAACTTTTAGTGGATTTCTACTTATTTTATTAAATATCATCTCCACCAAACAGGACAAGCTTGCATCTGTTATAGTTTTGGAGAAAAATGTGTTCATTTCATGTATGCGCGAAATGCCTTAAAAATGGCTTTAAAATGGATTTGGAGCATGGAGACGATTATCTCGGGATTGCAAGATAACCAAACAAAACTTTTAGTGGATTTCTACTTATTTTATTAAATATCATCTCCACCAAACAGGACAAGCTTGCATGTGTTATAGTTTTGGAGAAAAATGTGTTCATTTCATGTATGCGCAAAATGCCTTTGAAATGGCTTTAAAATGGATTTGGAGCATGGAGACGATTATCTCAGGATGGCAATATAAACAAACGAAACTTTTAGTAGATTTCTACTTATTTTATTAAATATTATCTCCACCAAACAGGACAAGCTTGCATCTGTTATAGTTTTGGAGAAAAATGTGTTCATTTCATGTATGCGCGAAATGCCTTAAAAATGGCTTTAAAATGGATTTGGAGCATGAAGACGATTATCTCGGGATTGCAATATAACCAAACAAAACTTTTAGTGGATTTCTACTTATTTTATTAAATATCATCTCCACCAAACAGGACAAGCTTGCATCTGTTATAGTTTTGGAGAAAAATGTGTTCATTTCATGTATGCGCGAAATGCCTTAAAAATGGCTTTAAAATGGATTTGGAGCATGGAGACGATTATCTCGGGATTGCAAGATAACCAAACAAAACTTTTAGTGGATTTCTACTTATTTTATTAAATATCATCTCCACCAAACAGGACAAGCTTGCATCTGTTATAGTTTTGGAGAAAAATGTGTTCATTTCATGTATGCGCGAAATGCCTTAAAAATGGCTTTAAAATGGATTTGGAGCATGGAGACGATTATCTCGGGATTGCAAGATAACCAAACAAAACTTTTAGTGGATTTCTACTTATTTTATTAAATATCATCTCCACCAAACAGGACAAGCTTGCATCTGTTATAGTTTTGGAGAAAAATGTGTTCATTTCATGTATGCGCGAAATGCCTTAAAAATGGCTTTAAAATGGATTTGGAGCATGGAGACGATTATCTCGGGATTGCAAGATAACCAAACAAAACTTTTAGTGGATTTCTACTTATTTTATTAAATATCATCTCCACCAAACAGGACAAGCTTGCATGTGTTATAGTTTTGGAGAAAAATGTGTTCATTTCATGTATGCGCAAAATGCCTTTGAAATGGCTTTAAAATGGATTTGGAGCATGGAGACGATTATCTCGGGATTGCAAGATAACCAAACAAAACTTTTAGTGGATTTCTACTTATTTTATTAAATATCATCTCCACCAAACAGGACAAGCTTGCATCTGTTATAGTTTTGGAGAAAAATGTGTTCATTTCATGTATGCGCGAAATGCCTTAAAAATGGCTTTAAAATGGATTTGGAGCATGGAGACGATTATCTCGGGATTGCAAGATAACCAAACAAAACTTTTAGTGGTTTTCTACTTATTTTATTAAATATCATCTCCACCAAACAGGACAAGCTTGCATGTGTTATAGTTTTGGAGAAAAATGTGTTCATTTCATGTATGCGCAAAATGCCTTTGAAATGGCTTTAAAATGGATTTGGAGCATGGAGACGATTATCTCAGGATGGCAATATAAACAAACGAAACTTTTAGTAGATTTCTACTTATTTTATTAAATATTATCTCCACCAAACAGGACAAGCTTGCATCTGTTATAGTTTTGGAGAAAAATGTGTTCATTTCATGTATGCGCGAAATGCCTTAAAAATGGCTTTAAAATGGATTTGGAGCATGGAGACGATTATCTCGGGATTGCAAGATAACCAAACAAAACTTTTAGTGGATTTCTACTTATTTTATTAAATATCATCTCCACCAAACAGGACAAGCTTGCATCTGTTATAGTTTTGGAGAAAAATGTGTTCATTTCATGTATGCGCGAAATGCCTTAAAAATGGCTTTAAAATGGATTTGGAGCATGGAGACGATTATCTCGGGATTGCAAGATAACCAAACAAAACTTTTAGTGGATTTCTACTTATTTTATTAAATATCATCTCCACCAAACAGGACAAGCTTGCATCTGTTATAGTTTTGGAGAAAAATGTGTTCATTTCTTTTATGCGCGAAATGCCTTAAAAATGGCTTTAAAATGGATTTGGAGCATGGAGACGATTATCTCGGGATTGCAAGATAACCAAACAAAACTTTTAGTGGATTTCTACTTATTTTATTAAATATCATCTCCACCAAACAGGACAAGCTTGCATCTGTTATAGTTTTGGAGAAAAATGTGTTCATTTCATGTATGCGCGAAATGCCTTAAAAATGGCTTTAAAATGGATTTGGAGCATGGAGACGATTATCTCGGGATTGCAAGATAACCAAACAAAACTTTTAGTGGATTTCTACTTATTTTATTAAATATCATCTCCACCAAA